>NC_071334.1:8142436-8442436 GCF_027744825.2 Synchiropus splendidus | reverse complement strand
TATTGTATTTGGTTTCATGTTGACAATGGATTCTGTAGTTTGTGCGCTTCAAAAAGTGATGATTTCTTTTAACAACACAAGGAAGTAACAACAAAGCAAAACAAAACAAGCAGTATAAGTAAGTAAATATAGAAGTATAAGTAAGCAAGACGTTTATGTGCGCTGTAAAACTATCCTTCCTTCCTTTCTTTTCCTTACAACTGTTTTCATAGTTCCGCGCCACACTCCTGAACTTATTTCGTCGGGGATCCTGAATATTGACAATGTCTAGAAAACTGGTGCAATACTGAGCAAATAAAAGAGCAGACTTTTTATGCTTTCCAAACAAACAGTCATATTATTTTGTCTCGCTCTCCTTTCCACAAGAGCTTCACTACGAGGATTGGCAACTCTGCGAAAAATGAAAATGGGACAACAGGTGGGCGGAGCCTGCCCTCATCCACCAGCCTTGGCAGCTCTATGACGGATGAGTAACCTTGTTGCCAAATACGGGAGGATTTCAAGGAAAGGTTGGCAACTGACTCTGCCATCACCTGCCTGAGCCAGAGGTCTTTATTCTCTCCCTGGTTCTTGTCCTAGTGTGCCAGATCGGCAGGATTCCTGACAGGTTTTAGTCGCTCTCCTCACCTGTTTAAAGCATGTCGCTGCCAGAGTGCTTCTTTGAGTTTCAGGCTTGTGAAATGAGTTGTTGAGCCGTGTATGTTGACATTATTGTGCGTTTGTGTCATCACTCTGGTCTTGTGGCGGGTTATTGTTCATCTTTTAACAATAAAAACTGATAAATACACGACACATGCTGAAAATAATTGTAATATAATATTATATAATTGTAATAAATAATGTTGGTTACATTTTTACAGAACGTGAGAAGAGCAAGAGTCATATCAATCCTTCTAAGAAAAAAAGGGTAACAGCGCTCAGAAATGGTTCACCTCAAAGACTTCGTTGTGACAATTGGAAGCGTTTCCTCTAATCCGTGATCAGTTGTTCTTCTTGAAAACTCTCACTGATTTAAGTAACCATGCAGGTACACTGGATCACTAACATATCAATAGATACATAAAAGTATGGTCTTCACAAATCATCTTCCAGATAGTGCAATGGTTGTGTGGACAAGTGGAAATAAGATAATTGGGGTCTCCGACAGAATTGTCATAACAGAGAAGCAACTTATATGGAAACAGTACATAACAAATGGAAGACATTATTCTCCCTGGTGCCTGAGTTAGTGTTGTCCTATTCCCTTTTTTTTACTTCAGATCTCCGCGTGTTTCTTGTTTACTCTGATTGTAATTTAGTTATCTCGTGGGCTCGTTTTGGACGACCGCGTTTGTGAGCTTGTTTTTCTTTTTTTTTCCTGACCATCGTTGTCTTGTACTTTCAGATTCCTCATTCATGATCTCCTGGTTCGTTGATGCTTTTGGTTGGACTTATTTCCGTTTGTGTTCATCTCCCGGTTCGCTGACGCCTTCAGTTTTTGGACTCTCATCTTGCTTTGTTCTCCCGGTTCGGTGACGCCTTCAGTTTGCATTTTTTGATCTCTTGTTTTGATTATTGTGAATTCTTTGTTGAGATTAAATATCGTTTTCTGCTACTCCGTGAGTCTTATTCATTAAGGCATTTGGGTCCCGCTCCGCGAATCCCAACAATAGAGACATATTTAAATTAAATGAATGGGTTTGAACTAAATTAAATTCTTGCTGGAAAGAACAAGAATTGGCCCGTATTGCGAGGCGTCACCCGGACACCACAGACACTGAACTGTCGGCGTCGAGCAGCCGTGCTTCGCAGACAGTGGAGCCTGCACAGCGGGTTTTTCACTGAGACAGCTGTGCCACAGGCTTGAATCGTGAGATAGTAAAAGATTCACATACATACTAATAATGAATCTAAGGTTGCTTGTATAGTAGGGATGCTCCGACCCATCTGTCACCAATCATGAACGGCCGATTTCATCGTGATCGGTGAATAAGCCTGGAGTTTTCTGGGCTCATGAAAGTGAGACCACTGGTTCCTCAGCAGCAGGCTGTTAGTGCAGCTGACGCTTAAGCAACACCCGTTGGTCCGAGCGTGACATTCGGAACCAAACTGCCCAAGAAACAATCATGAATTTCACAGAGCAAGATGAGCAGCCTTTCTCAGGTGTCGTTCACATGGAGACAAAAACAGAAACGAGCGGATCCGTCGTCGTTTTGGAGTCTGGTGCAGCGTTCCTTAGCCACCTGAATTTGAAACTTTTAAAAACGTCCAGAGTGGACACTTTCATAAATGCAGTGCTCACACTCTCGGGGTCCACTGCAAGCAGCCAGTATGTAAATATTTCACGGACGTAGCACAGTCTCTCGAGATTCACCTGCGACGTCGCACGTCGAATTAAATAGTTTTCACTTGTCCTTTTGACAGAACAGTTGATTCATTCACCGAGGTTTTTCTGTTTTTTGCCACCTTGAAGAGGTATATAAAAATGTGTCTGAATTGAAATGATTTAAAGTTCATTTTTTTCCACATTATGTACACAGAACATTAACGATTCATTGTCAACCTATGTGATCGGTATCGGTGACCGGTATCGGTGATCGGCAGCAAAGATCCGGATCGGAACATGCTTATTATATGGTACTGAAACAGCAGAACATTTTTTTTTTCCATTTTTTCCAGTGCTGTATTGATGTACTGCTGTACTTATTCTGCCCTGTTGTGTATCTCAGTGACCATCACGCTCACTAACGCATTATCTTCAGAGGATTCAGGCTGGTTGTGTGTTTCCAACATGTTGCCTCACTGTGAGAAAAAGCCACTGACAATAACGACACCAGTTGAGGGCTGGGGCGGGTTGGTATCTGTATAAGCAATGTACGTTTCTGTAGGAACGTTACAGGTGTCGACCTGTCTCAGCATACACCTGTCCTTGTCAGATTTTGGGGCGGGCCACCCTGGGGGTGCTTGGAGCGATGCCATGGGGGCCGGATGTGACCTCGAAACATACTTTTTTTTATGTATTGAATAACGTGTAATTGCACATCCACTCATGATTTTTGCTTTTTAATTTCAGGCGCATTGATGCCCTTTAAGTATTTTCTGTTATAGACAAAAACAATGTTACTAAAGTTATTCTTTAGCGCAAGTTGATCTGTATGACTTTCTTTTTTCTTTTCTTTAATGTTAGCAGGGATACAGTGTTACGCAGAGGTTTACTTTTATAATAGACAACTGATACTATTTACAGAGGCGGCGGAGTGTTGGGGGCGCAAAACGTTGGGGGGCGCAACAGAAACATTCTAAAGTTCTAAAACAAAAATAAACGTAAAATATTTTTGAAAATAGTTCATTGACAAATAACTTTCCTAATACTTGAAGAAGGCCCTGAAGATTTCTCATGGGCAGTGACCTTGCAGCAAGCCTGATCCCTTGAATGACCAGCAGGGGCAAACTTTTGAAAGCAATGAAAATGTCGTTTGCTTTCGTTTCATATCTTCTTTCCTTCTCATTTCCTCTTTCATTTTTGGGGTTGAGAAGGCACTCGCCATCATCTGACATGAAAATCCTGACAAACATGAGGGTCTTTCAGAAAGCGCATCAGAAACTTCAAGACGATTCGGATTAAAGACCTCAAAGATTAGAAGTGCAACATATATGTATCTTTCAGTCATGTAGAATTAAACACAAAACACAGTGTTGGCTACAAAAGGTTTGTTGTCTTCAACAGTTGTAGCTCATGAACCATTTGAAATGTTTGTATTCTGTTTCTGTTACCGTGGCAACTATCTTGCCTACCTCTTGTCTCACTCAAACAAACAAAAAAAACAAATGTAAATGCATTGTTCAAAACCCTTTTAATGTCACTAGCAACAGACAGGAAACTTTTAATCTGTTGTTTTGAATGTATGGAACTGGACTCGGACGTGCAGCAAACATGATCATTAAACTGGACCCATGAATCTCAGTGAGGTCCTCGGGCTGTGTAGCGCACCTTTTGGAGACCTGTCCTCTGATGTTGGTTGACATCTGTCCATGTGTTCACGCCGGGCCATGTGCTGTTCTGTTCACAGTGACAGGAACAGACCTTTCTGGTGGTGATTAAAAGCACAAGCGTGTGGCGGCTGAATCTGCTCATCTCAAACAGGAAATCCTTTTCAACGCTTCCTGAATGCAAACACGGAAACACAACTTGAGTCCCTTTCTTTTTGGTAACTTTCTTCTCTCTCAATACTGTAAGTATCAATTCTCATTTTCAGGTGTAAGATTCAATAATACTATATATAGATAGGATTCTCCATGACGCGTGTATCGACTGTATATTGAGAACCTGCAACAGTCTTGAATTACGATGTGATGTGATGTAAATCTTACTCTAAAGACAGAGCAGTAAAATGTGCCAGAGAGTCTTAGTTTGTTTTAATTTGAAGAAAATTTCTTTTGATGGTGAAGATGAGGCAAACAGACGGAACACTTGAACAAGAGTTAACAGACATTGAGACGGAGCCAATGTTGTCCTTTAAAAAGGTTAAATTCTGAGCAGAGCTTATGGATGTCAGTGAGGAGGAGTTTGCCCCCCTGATGAACCGTGACTTGGAGGGCAGCCTCAGGTCCAGTTCCAGCGCTGGTGCCAGTTTAGAAGTGCATCTTTACTTTGTCCCGTCCACGAAGGACGCGTCAACAATGCACATATCCTGCAGCCAAATCTGCGCTGAAGATGTCTGCATACAAGCTGCCAAAAAATGTGGTGAGAGTCGACAGCTACGTTTAGTAGAGAGATTGTCAAGAAAAACAAAACAATATAAATATTTCTGGTGATGTTCTGCAGGAATTCTGCCAGTTTACCAAACTCTGTTTGGGCTGGCATCTTGGGACGGCTCATTCTGGTACCCTCCGTCACACACCTTTCATTCGGAAGAAAACGTCCACGTCCACTTCAGGGTCCGGTGCGTACAGCAGGTTTGAGCTCCACCTCTGATTCAGAGGTCTTGAAAAAGTTGAAAAAAAATGTTGCAGGTTTTTCTTTGGAAACTGGTTCGGACAGGGCCCAAGGGCCACATACCGCTACAGCCTGACCCGTGACCGGATCAGTCCAGTTCTGGACTATGCTGTCATTGAATATCTCTTCGCTCAGGTGAACCACAAACGTTGAACAAAGTCCCACACAGTACTCACAACATGTTTCCCCCCCAAAGCTACGATGTGACTTCATCTCAAGTGAGGCCGGAGTGGCTCCACCTTTGAGCACTCAAGAGCAGTGTCTCGGCCTGGCGGTGCTTGATTTGTGGAGGATGGCGAAAGAACGTCATCAGAGTGTACAAGAGCTCTGCAAGTCTGTGAGGTACTTTTACAGACCAGTTCTTGGCTTCCTGTTACGCTAACTGGGGTGGAACTTGAATTGTATTGTGGTGTTCATGGTTGCTCAGTTACAAGATGCAAATCAAGATGCAAAACTGAAGATCTGAATCTGTGAGACTCCAATAGCAACACCAGAGATGACCTTTAGATATGGAAGTCCACCTCTAAGTACCGTGCTTCTGACCAATCCTTCAACATTTCTTCATTTTTTTTGCACTTTTTTACTTTTTCCTTGGCAGCATTTCGATCATTGTGTCCTGTGCTTCAGTTACAAGTCATGCCTGCCGGAGTCGCACCGCCAAGACATCCAAAGGAGGAACCGCCTCAATCGTTTTCGCATCCGAAACACTCTGAAGCATTTTCTGAAGAAGCTGGTAAACTGCTCTGTGGACGAGTGCAGCTTGAAAGTGAAGTACCTGCTTGAGCTGGCCAGTATTGTTCCTGCCCTGGGATCTGAGTCCTTCTGTGTGAACACTTCAAGTTCATGCCAAACTTTTACCCTTCTGCGTGTGTCTGGAGAAACCGGGATTGAAACCGGTGGAGGGCAACATTCTGGTGAAACGGTAAGGTCTGCTGCCAAAAACCCTGGAGCATGGTTGGTAACATTACTACTTCTTTACTGTAAATATCTCCATAACAGTACACTATCCAGACTTCTTCACAGTGTTTTTTAGACTATTTATAATTCAGCCCACCATTGTCTTCAAGTGAATGACTCCACCTTTTTTCCTGTTCCAAGGAATGGCAGATGTTTTGCGATTTCAAAGAAATCATTGACATCACCATCATAAGAGTGTCCCACGAGCAGGTTTCCGAGGACGATCGGATGGTGACCATAACTCGCAATGACGACAAGTGTCTGGTGAGAGCGCCACCTTCGATCTTTCCACCTTTTGGTTCAAGGAGCGAACCTTGACTCTCATCACAGGAAGCCACGTTCAAGGATCTCAGAGACGCTCACTCCTTTGTCTCACTGGTGGATGGATACTTCCGACTGACCACAGACTCCACACATTACTTCTGCCAAGACATCACCCCGCCGAGCATCCTGAGCAGCCTGTCTAACCACAGCCACGGGCCGATCACGTGAGTCGCCTGCGCGGCAGGCGCTCTCCTGTGCGACACGTTTTGACTCCCACTGTGCACCTCTGCAGGTCGGAGTTCGCAGTCCACAAGCTGAAAAAGTTAGGGTGTAGAGGAGGAGCGTTCCTTCTCCGGCAGAGCCCTAAAAACTACGACAACTTCTTCCTCACTGTCTGTGTGCAGGTAAGCCATCAAATTCAAAGAGAAATGAAGAGTGGTGTCAGACGACACATTTCCTCAGTGATGCAGTAATGCAACGGTAAAATAAGATCTGATCTCAACACGATGATTTTATTACACTTAAGAAAACTACAATATTGTTGGTATTTTTTTCCTGATAATACAGTATAACATCCACATGACATTATTTCCTTGACTTATCTTTCACCAAGTCTTCCTCTTTCTGTTCATAAACCTGCGCCAGACTCCTCTGGGACTGGATTATAAAGACTGCCTGATCATCAAAAATGAAAAGTACAGTCTCCCTGGTGTTTCCAAATTATTCTCCAGCTTAAAGGAACTCACCAAATATTGCCAGCACAACAAACTGCTGCTGGCGGAAATTCCTGTCAAGTTGGGCCGATGCTGTCCACCTCGCCCCAAAGGTACGTTCAAGGGGTTCATTTTGAACTGAACACATCAGCAGCACAAGGGGAGCGCTCTTCCGTTATCGGTATAAAATGGAAATCTAACATTGAATTTGTGCAAATCTGCAGAGCTGACCAACCTCATCATCGTACGCAACAGCAGCACAGTGGGCACTGAAGGATCCCAGACTCTAGAAAAGAACAAATTCAATGATATCCAGTTCCACATGATCAAGTTTGAAGATCTGACGTGGGTAGGTCAAGTCTGTACAAATAACTCTTTGTTTTCTCTGTAATAAAATTGGAGGCCACAATGTACTTCTCACATGCAAAGCATTCTCTTCATTATGGCACAGCAGTTCAGACAGTACTGTAATAAGAGAGGTGCCATTCACTTCCTGACAGTCAGCACAGTGATAGTGATCCTCACGGTGACATACCAGAACACCTTCCAATGACTTCTGGCTGTTGAGAAACTCCACTCTGAGTTTCTGCTAGATGAAACAGCTTGAGGGAGAAACCAGTCATGTGCTCAAATTGAAATTCCACTTCTATTTCTCTTCTCCTCTGGATGCGAAAGTGGAAATGAAAACGCCTTCAGAACTTCTCCATCTGGCTTCTGTAAAATCATACTGTGGGATTTAGGGCCTGTTGAATTTGGACTTGTGAGGTTCATTTCTGAGTCTCACCATCTCATGATGACTCCAGCTGGGGAACCACATCATCTGTACAGGACTGTAGGCGATCTTCATCTAGTATTTTACAACATGACAATCACATTTGACTTACAACTCTAAAGCCTAAATACAACATAGAATTTGGTGCTGCTGCTTTCATGGTGGGTGACGTAGAATATCTTTCCGCTTAATAACATCTCGTGTATATGGCGTGTCAGGGTGAGAGCCTCGGTCAAGGATCCTTTACCAGAATATTTCGAGGCACCAAAACCGAAGTTCGTGATGGAGAGAAGAAACAGACAGAGGTTCTTCTCAAGGAGCTGGATGTGGATCACAAGAACTGCTGGGAGGTGCCGCACACGCTCACTCACACACACACAAACAAAATCTGATGGTGAATGTTTCTCGTTTCAGTCGTTCTTCGAGGCTGCCAGCGTGATGAGTCAGATTTCTCACAAACACCTCCTGCTGGTGTACGGTGTGAGCGTGCGCGGATCCACCAGTGAGTTCCAGCAACTCACAATGCTACCTGTTGAGTTTTATTGACCTTTATTGTTGAAGGGAATTTAGTGGTGCAGCTTCACAACAGGAAGGTTAGGTAGGTTTGAGTTCAGTTTCTCCCAGACTCTTCTGCCAGGCACTCCGGTTTCCTCCCGCCATCTAAAAACTGAAGCTACACGCAACTGTCCATTGATATTGAGGGCTGGGACTCAAGCCGAATCACTGAAATAAATTGAGTTTCATGTGTCTGTGACGGGGGCTGAAAATGGGATGCACTGATCCATGTTTTTGTACTTCTGAGCCCTTGAATCTGCTGATACCGATATTCCTCTGATCCGATAGTAGAGCTCAATTAGCTGTTTTTTTTTCACCATTATTGTTTATTGTGCATTTATTACAGAAGAAAACTAGGGGTGAGTGTAAGAACACAGAAGGAAGTCAGGAAATTCTGACAACAGTAAAAACATTATCCTGAAAGCAACTTTGCAACGCTGAAGGTTTCACATCAGCATTCAATATATATTAAATCTAAGACAGACGTAGAAAGTGAGTCGATACAAGACGCTGCTTCATTTGATCAGTAAAAGATCATATACTCGCACTGGGAGCATAAATAAATCCATTTTCCGAATGACAAGTGACGTCCAACAACGGCGATAGTTGACTAATATAATGCACAACACTGTCTTTGAGAATTAAACATATCCAACATGGTGTTTCACTTTGCTGATATTTTGTCAGCAAACACCACGGCTCCACTTTATTCACGTGTGCTTTGGGTTCCAACTGACTCATCAATATCCCACATCCCAGGACTGAAGGAAGGGAGTTTTTGCTCCAGAAGCATTCTGCTCAACGCTTGCTTGCTAAATAGCTGCGCGCTTTAAGCTGAACTGTTATGCCGCAGCTCCGCGAGCTCACTGCAAACTGTGGAATGAACTTCCTGAGGCACATCTCTTGTTTCTCACCAATGTACAGGAAATCCATTCCACAGTTTCCAGTGAACTCGCAGAGAAGCTCAGACTCAGCTCTTGGATCACGGCAATTCCCGATCTGTGCAAAATGTTGGTATCGGAGCCCGATATCAATGCTGGATTGCTCCCATCCCTAAAATGAATTCTAGATGTCTAGAACATTTTTCAGTAGTCTTGTATTTGTACAGAGAAATCCAGGGTACTACTTACTTATAGGGTCCACCAACTGAAATACTTCTTACACGGGATGTTCTGCTGTTGAGTTTCTCCAGACCTCGCCTCAGTCTTGTTTTCTCCGCGTGAGTGATTCTGGCATCAAGTCTGACTCCAGCTCAGCTGTAACAACAAACTTGTTGTGTCCGACAGACGTCATGGTGCAGGAGTTTGTCAAGTACGGGGCCCTCGACCTTTACTTGAAGAGAGGGAGGTCGGTGTCTGTGAGCTGGAAACTGGACATCACCAAACAGCTGGCCTCTGCCCTCAACTTCCTGGTGAGATGAGCAGGAACACAGAGACTTTGAAAGGTAAATGAACGGCTGCCGGTTTGCAGGAAGAGAAGAACATTGTCCACGGAAATATCTGCGCCAAGAACCTTCTGCTGGCCAGAGAGGGAGATCTGTCGCAGGGCAGCTCGCCCTTCATCAAGCTCAGTGATCCGGGAATCAGTGTGACGGCACTGGGCAGGCAGGGTAAACACACATTCTGACACTGATTCTGAGAGAAGACGTATGACTTTTATTCACTCCACTTTTATTGTGTGATGACCTGGGTGTTTTGAGTGCAGTCATCCTGGACAGAATTCCCTGGGTGGCCCCGGAGGTCCTGGATGCTCCAGATCACTTGACCCTGGAGTGTGACAAGTGGAGCTTTGGAGCCACCGTATGGGAGATCTTCAATGGTGGGAAAGCACCTCTGCACGGCTGCGACCTTCAGATGGTAAACTGATGTTTGATGTTCCTGTGCACATGTTGGAGATGCGTTGGGAAAGAAGGAGACTTTTAACGTTCCCCGTCTCCACCTTCACTTGAATACATTAAACGTAAATAATCCCAAGAAAATACATATTTACATAATAAAAAAAACTGCGTTAAACGAAATGCCAAATCATCAAATCCGTCCACTGACTATTCGAGGCTGGGTTGTGGATGTAGCTGGGCCTCTGAGGACCCCTCCTCCAGTTCTTCCAAGCATTCGACAGTGTCTGTCCTGGTCCCACACTCCTCCACTCAGTCTCACATGCTTGGAGCTCCTCACCAGGGAGGTGCTTAGGAGGCTTCGTATTTTGATGATTCAATGCGCGACATTGTGTGTGTTTGTTGTGGAGGAAATACATTTTCACTCTGCGGGTGTGAAGGAATGTGTTTGGTTGTAGTTATACATCATGTTTGCTTGTTTTAGCTCCGATCATTCCAGCATGGATTATATGTGTATTGGTGTGTGTGTGTTTGTTGTGCTCCATGCTCTTTGTTTTGCGTGACTCCGGCAGACCAAGTAGAGTTGGAGTGTCGTGACTACAACCAACCTTCCTAAGTGACTTGTCTTTTCAGAAGCAGCAGTTCTACGAGAACCTGCAGCAGCTGCCCCCCTCCCAGTGGACCGAACTGGCCGATCTGATCGATCAGTGCATGAACTACCAGCCAGACTTCAGGCCGCCGTGCCGCAGCATCATCCGACAGCTCAACAGCTTGATCACATTAGGTGGGAATGGCTTGTCAAATACTCATGTTATCTGGGATTTCGGAGGCTCATGGGCATGAAGAACCACAGTAATTCTGCAGTTACACAGAGGCATTTGTCATTTTAGTATGGGGAGAGCTAAAGTCCAGGTAGTTGACATGACTACATTCCTATAATATAAATAAGTAAATACAAATGAGACAATTTCTGTAAAGAAATACAACATTTAAATCATATTTTTTGACACTAAAATGGAGGACAAACCAACCATCATTAGTGAGAATAAAATAAGCCTAAAATAACCAACCTTTTTCGGAGCGGCAGAGTGATGTCGTTCACCAAACAGCTTGCTGGGTTGTTGGACCCTGTTTGCGAGAGGGTGAGGGGTTCTGCCATCCAGGAGAGACTGAACGTTGCCACTTCACCTGAGGAGTCATAAAAACATGCCGCAGGAGGTGTTTTTGGTTACATTGCTGACCCCACCACTTGATCTGGGAGAGATTCTCGGGCTTCCATTCCGAAATGAAACTTCCTCTTCGGCGCCACTTTGACAAGGACAGACTTGTCACTCATGCCTTGCAATTCACTGGCAGTCCTGCAGTCTAATGTGTTTTATGGCGCCTTATCTTGCTCGTATATAGTGCACTGATAAAGACATTGCGGCCCGTTTCTTTTGCCTTTCAAGGAGCAGCAGTTTAACAGAAGTCAAACAGGATCATTTGACTGTAGCTTCTGTATTTATTATACAATTAAATAGTTCAAATATCTGCTACTGTTTTGGAGCAAGGGTCAGCTGAGGTTAACCAGCATTTTGCAAAACTGCTGCATTTGCAAAAAGCCAAGCCTACCTACCCAATTCCGTACAGTCCATGTCCGCTGTCATATATTTTTTTAACCCAGAGATTTAAAATTTACTGGTCAATTCAAGCCTCCACAAATGAAAGCTGCTACGTAACGACAAAATTTCTTAATACTAATACAATTACCTTACAAGGGTTCCTGCGTTTTCCAACCCCCAAAACAAGATCAACATCTAACAACGGAGTGAGGATGGATGAATGTCAAGTTGTTTCTCTATTTTTTTTACCCTCAGACTATGTGATTCTGCACGCCACCGAGCCGGTCTCTGAGTCTGCCCTGAGCAGAACCATCAGTCTGCACCACCAGACTTTATTTGAGGAGCGACACCTTCGCTACATTTCACTACTGGGCAAAGTAGGTTGAACAGAAACTCAGTTGTTTTTTTCCCCTGAACACGATAAACATGAAATCCACAGCAACTTTTGAGGTCTAGATTTGAGATGTTGGTATCTCATATGAGAATTGAGTTTGACAAAAAAAAAAAAAAGACAAGATTTTAGTTTGGACTTAAGAAATGTGACAGAAAGCAGGTCCTTTAGATCCAAGACCACAGTTGTTAGTTGTGATGGGTAGATGAGGTATCATGAAACAGTATTGCAGGGTTGATGAAACAGTGCTATCATTTTCAGAGGCCAATAGGTGGCGCTCTTGGTTTAGAAATGATGTGCAGTTTCATTGAATGAGTTGTTCAAGTCCATACAGTAGACAGTGGCATCTGGTGGCCCCTGAAAATCAGGGCACTGTTTCATGAAACCTCATCCTTAACCCACCACTTGGGTCTTCACTGAATATTGCACGGTGCGATGACCGGACTGATCCTTTCAGGGGAACTTTGGCTGCGTGGAATTGTGCCGTTACGACCCTCTAGGCGACAACACGGGTGAGCTGGTGGCCGTGAAGAAGCTCCAGGCCACCAAGCAGTCCACCATGCAGGACTTCCAGAAGGAGGTGGACGCGCTCAGCCGGCTGCATTGTGACTACATCGTGAAGTATCGTGGAGTCTGTTACAGCGCAGGTGACACAACCGTGTGTGTGCAACTCAAGGGGGAATATGGCCAGAAAATATCGGTTTACACGTGAGCTTTCTAGAACTTGACTGATCCAAACTGTTTTAGATTTGTCGGAAACCACCACACTGACTGCACCTCTCAGGTGCTCGGTCGTAGGCAGCATTGTAGAGTGTGGTCTCGTCCCTCAGGCCGCCTCAGTATGAGCCTGGTGATGGAGTATCTGCCCCACGGGAGCCTCATCGGATACATGGATAAGAACCGAAGCCGGATCAACACTCAACGCATGCTGCTCTTCGCCTTGCAAATCTCAAAGGTACAATAGTTTGGCTGACCTCCTGATGCAAACATGAGTTTGATCAAGTCAGTCACGGGACAAGGTCGATAACCTGCTTTGCAGATTAGATCTTAATAAAGTTAACTGAGAGAAAGAAGCCAGTCAGTCAAACATTGTACTCAATATCCAAAACCAAGGCTTTTCAAAGTGTGGGGATCTCTTATTTATATTAGTACTGGTACTTTTGTTGCACTGTATGGATAGGTAGAAATAGGTTTCAACACACTTTGTAAACGTGGGTCATTGATCGTGTGATCATCCAGGGGATGGAGCATCTGCAGACCCTGCGCTACGTCCACCGGGACCTTGCAGCCAGAAACATCCTGGTGGCCAGTGACACGCTGGTGAAGATCGCAGACTTCGGACTCACCAAGATCATCCCTTTCGACAAGGAGTATTACAGAGTCACGCAGCCGACAGAAAGTCCCATCTTCTGGTAGGACCATCTGTAGACTTGTAAAATAACTGCACCAAGAAATAAATACAAAACCTGCCCGATATTATCGGGGAGATCTTCTTTTAAATGATGTAAATCATGTAAATAAATAGAAATTTACTCTCACATGCTGTAGAACGACAACATTTAATAAGGAATAAGGACATTAAATGATCAAATCAGATGATCTAATTTAAGGTAATGTCTTCAGGGATGCGGGTATTTTCACATAGCTATTCGGAGACATGCCTTTGAGACCACATGATGCGTGTTTTAAATAGAATGAATAAAGTTAGAGACTCGAAATCATGACATCACTTCATATGAGTGTAAGAGAGTAGAGTCACGCGTGTAATGCTTTTATTAAGTTGTTATATATGGACTATGGGTCATATTTTTGACAGATAAACACATGGGTGACTGTGGTTGTAGAGTACAGTGCGCCGTCTTTCCACTAGGAGGCGGTAGACACTCACTTACTTTTCGTGATGTTAATGATCCGATTTGAGGATAAAATACTGTGTGAAGGAAAAGTGGACAAAATGTTTTAATGCAGTGATGAGAAATTAAAGCGTCTAGATCTGTTTTTAAAAAATGAATCATGACATAAAAGCTAAAGCGTGCGCTGTGCATGTATTTATGAAAGGTCAACATTGGCTCATCTTCAGGATTAAAATTGTTAAATATAAAAGTGCGATGTTTTGAATTTGGCTGCAGGTATGCTCCAGAATCTATCCAGGAATCCCGCTTCTCCCAGATGTCGGACGTGTGGAGCTTCGGCGTGGTGCTTCACGAGCTCTTCTCTCTGTGTGACCCCAACTGCAACCCCAAAAGAGTAACCTTCATGACGTAGTTTGGAGTGTTGTGTGTGAAAGTGTCGCTCATGGGACCCACTTTGGTGTGGTGGCAGCTCTTCATGCAGGCGATCGGACACAGCGTCCAGGGTCCGTCCATCTCCATGCACCTTGTGAATATTTTGAAGGACGACTGGAGGTTACCAGCTCCTCTTGACTGTCCAACCAAGGTACGAGAGCTGTGGCTGTGTTGGGGTCAGACGTCACGGCTAAAGGAAGTGGAAAGGACATTAAGTCCCCGAATGTTTGGCCCATCAAAAAGGTTTTAATGATAATATAATGATAATATTTTGTCAGTCTGTACTGTTATACTTTTATATTTTTAAAACATTATTAAACACATCCATTTTTTTCTGAACACATTCTTGGAGGTTTTTGATATAATCTTTTTTTCCCCACATTTTTTTAACATCTTTTTCAGTACATTGACTAAGCAAGCCACTGATTTAGTGAGGTGAGAACAAGCTGGCTCTGGATCAACACCAGACAGGCCAGAAAACACACCAACCCAAGCTTGGTTCTTCTTTTGGAATAAATGATGAAACCTTAACAGTTTTGTGTGAGTAGCATTAAAGCCATTGGTGTTTGGGAAGAGTCCACGTCTGATAAAACAACCTTATTGTAGGTTAGACCAGAGAAAAAAGTGCCCAAATCTTCTCCTGTAATTGTATTTATTTACTCCTTTTTTGATATTCCTTTTCTCTCCAGGTGTATGACGTGATGAAGCAGTGCTGGA
The DNA here is from genome assembly GCF_027744825.2 of Synchiropus splendidus. Lineage (NCBI taxonomy): Eukaryota > Metazoa > Chordata > Actinopteri > Syngnathiformes > Callionymidae > Synchiropus > Synchiropus splendidus. The sequence continues at coordinate 8,427,372 of NC_071334.1, read as the reverse complement.
CGTATAACTTTGAGGACCGACCTTGCTTCTCCATCCTGAGCGACCAAATTGAAAACCTCATGCAGGAGAGTCTGAAGTGCAACTGAGACGTTTCTTCTGGTCCTGTGATCATTTACCTTCAGTAGATGACGGTCCTCCTTCCTCCATGGTGACAGGAGAATGGCTTGACATTTACGTTGTTAAACTCAGGAAGATGTTTCCGATGTGGGATGTATATTAGTTATGCAAAAAGAATCTGTGACTATTTTATTCAAAACATTAAATCAATCAAGTTTCTTTTTTTCGTTCTGATGATTTATTCCAAAACCTTTTCACCAGAGTCGAGCGTGTGCACAGATATTTTGGTGGGGCTCACGCTCGAAACATGAATGCTGGAAATTATGAATTAAAAATTATAATTCTACTCATTTAAATTCATTTTACAGTTACTTTAGTCAACACAGTAAAATGCACATCAAGACATCAAAGTCAACAGCAAGGCAACATTGTGAGCGTGCTGATAACCAAATAATAAATTAACAAAAACAAATAAAAATGGCAGCCCTGCTTTCCATTTAAGTAAAGCTTTACCTGCGGCAACAATGTTTTCAGCTGCGGTAACAAGCAGAACTTAGCTACCAAAACCATTTGGGGCGGGATTGATGAAGGAGTATTTTACTTTTGTAAAGTACCGTTGTTGCTGAAGCTGGGAAAAAGGGCTGCTGCTCGAGCTCCACCAGGGATCTGTCTGTGCACATGCCTGACCAGAATACAGTCACAGATTTTCCATGACAGGAAGCAGAGTCACTTGGCAGCAAGTTAACAACACACAAGATCATTTTCTTCCAAGACAAACATTTCAAATGAACCAGAAAGCCCTGAGATTGTACTGTACCTGACAAATGAACATGTTTACACTGTTTCAAAATACAAACATTTCTGAATCCCATACCAACAGTTTCATCAAAGCATATTCACGCATCCCATTTTCACCCAGGAAAGGTGGTGATGGATGGACACATGAGGCAAATTGTGGAAGTAAAAGTACATTTTTTCTGTCATGATTGCACATTACACATGAGAAATACCCTTATTCTTATATACCAACATGATTTAAAAAAGTGCAATAAATATGATATGTTCAGCAGCTGTTTTTTTCCCCTAAACAGCACAAAAACAGCAAAAGGATTTGGAGATAGATGTTGAGAATATAATCTCTAGATTCTGCAGAATTGTAATAAGGGTGTTGCCTAAGCTGCACAGCCACAACTTTCCAGCCCAGAGTGAGGCCATCGAAGCAGGCGGGTCCTGAGCGGCTGTTAGCATACGTGTCTTCCTGACTCAGAGCAGTCGGGGTGGGACATCCGGCCGTTACCAGAAAACACATCACCTCACACACGACCTCAGATGTTCCCTTTTCCTCAGTGAAGCAACCAAAAACAGTAAAAGTTGCAGCAAGGCTTGTGGAAACCAGTCTATTATAAGAGTAAATGTTATTCACCCATTCACCCTATAGATTATTGTTTAAGCATGAAGCGATCGGTAGCAAGTTACGGGTTGCAGGCTTTTGATTCGTCTATGAGCTGCAGAAATAGGGGAAAATTGTGTTTCTGTCTGAAACCTCAAAATCCGATTGAATCCAGTATAGGATGGAATGGATACCCAGCTCTCGTCTGGTCGTCTTGTGTGCCAACTCTACTCAGTGGAAGGACTGTTCATCCAAACTTTGGTGGGAAAACAGACCTGGCGCCCGCCCTGTCTACTCTAGAAGGCCGAACTTGTGAAGAAAAAGAATATTAAGTGCAAAAAGAGGCTCCCAGCGCTCCACATTTCTCTCCATTGACAAGGCTCAACCCTGTTTAAGGCTAGTTTGCTGTCTCATGTTTGAGGTAAAACACTTCAAACTGGGGTTCTGAGTTTGATGCCACATCAGGAACAGCTGGGAGGGGAGGAAGCGGTGCACCAGCAGGACATCTTTATAGAAGCAGGGGTCAAAGACGTCGACTGATTTAAAGGGGATCTCCAGCCCCGCGGTCTTGACCCCCATGTGGGACGTCGGCAAGAGCCCTGCCTTCTCCAGACACATGCCCATATAAACGTCGTCTATCGGGAGGATGGTGATGGACCGGGACATGTTGTATATCACCGAAGCCGTGTGACCCGACAGGAGGAAGCCGCCGCCGCCGCAGTAAGGCGGGTATCTGTTGGACTCGTAAACCTGAACTGGGATGTAGTACTTGTTTTGCGTGGCTCTGATGGGGCCCACGTTGCTGATCAGGTGTCCCGTGAAGAGGTGCTTACTTCCGTCATTGTCCTTGAGGCCTCGCAGATATTCCACCATGTTGCTGGTGTGAGCAAACACGTCGTCGTCGCCGTTCAGCAGAAAGCGAGCGCTGGGGCAGTTGCTCTGCATCCACTCGAGGAAAAGCACCTGCTTCAGGGTGAGGTTGTAGAACGTGTCGCTGAAGTCCCACTGAAGCACATCCTGGTACTTCTCGTTCTCCAGCTGGAGCAGCTTGTTGGCTCTCTGTTTCTCGAATCCTTCCGACGCCGTCCCAGATATGAAAACCCGTCGGATCCACACACCGCCGTGGACGCGCTCCGCCGCCCACGTCTTGCGCAGAACCTCTCTGCGGTCGTGGTTCCAAGGGGAACTTTTTATCACCAGGAGCAGGAAGACGTCTCCCGACTTATCGGCTCCACCACATTTGTTCGGCACGTCTAGCAGCAGCGGGAAGTGGCGACAGTGACGGTGGTACAAAAAGTCTTTAATGTACACGGGAAGAGAACTGAAGCCAGAGATGTTTGCCATGGACGCATTCTGTTTACACTGTGGCCAGAACTCCACGCTCATGGACGGCTTTGCTGCTTTTTTAACGTCTAACGTCAAAGCGCTGCTGTCGCTGACATCCAGCCGAGCCGGGACAGAGATTTGGTAGAAGGGCAGGACCAGGAGTGCCAGGCTCACCACCAACAGCAATACTTTGGTATTTATCCATTTCATCCTTCGGAGTCTGAGGAGATAAATGACAAACACTTGAGTAACACTGAGCTATTCGTGCAATGTGCAACACCACAACGGTCACTAAATGGATGCCTACCAGATGAAACTCTCACAACAACCGACAAAACCACACCCACGGAACACCCCTCACCACGGCGGGTTAGTGAAACTGCTCAGAGTGGGGGAAGATTCGTGGCTCATCCTGCATTTGGCTAGAATGCAGTATTTCGTTCTGAGCTCACTCATGATCTTGTCTTCAAAGTTAGGAAGAAAATCAAGCTTAACTTTCCGGTGCCTGAAGAATGTTTTATTTTCTTGAAGTATGTTAAATTTTTTTTTTAAAGGAATATACTATTCTCAGTTGGGAATATACTCATAGCATGCAGGAACGATGTGCAATATAACCCTCATACGATACTAGAAATCAAACATGCACAGACAGATAACAGTTTGTTTTGCTAGTTTTGTGGGGACCTCCCATTGCCATTACCCTTTCCCCAGCCTCTCCCCCTAAACCTAACAATCCAAAACACATGGCTCATCTTAACCAGGACTCTGAACCAAACATGAACCAGTTATTTTGACGTCTTCATCCTCAAATTGAGGCGTCACCTGGGATCCAGTCAAATGTCCCCACAAAGTCTTATGGTCCTCACAAGGAATCGAACCAGGCGGGTCCTGAACGGCTGTTAGCATACATGTCCTCCTGACTCAGAGCAGTCAGGGTGGGACATCCGGCCGTTACCAGAAAACACATCACCTCACACACCACCTCAGATGTTCCCTTTTCCTCAGTGAAGCAACCAAAAACAGCTTACGTCGGCAGCTAGTTTTGTGGGGACCTCTCATTGCCATTACCCTTTCCCCAGCCTCTCCCCCTAGACCTAACCATCCAAGACAAATGGCTAACTTGAACCTGGACTCTGAACCAAACTGAAACCTTATTGTCATGACCCAGTTATTTTGACGTCTTCATCCTCAAATTGAGGCTTCACCTGGGATCCAGTCAAATGTCCCCACAAAGTCCTATGGTCCTCACAAGGATAGTGTTTTGTCAAGTCCACACAAAGTCGGATAAACAAATCCCCACACATACAGTCGCTATTTTTGTGAGGTTTTCTCATTGCCATAACCCCTTCCCCAGTCAAAGACTTTCACATTTGTTCCCATGTCTCTCAGAACTGTGGCAACTTTTTCTGCACCTTTTGTCCACCACTCACTTTCGCGCTTCCACTCAGTATAAGTTCATACTCGTCAAACTAGCTTCCTCACTGTCCCCCGTTTGCAGTTTCGACAGTGTTTGGCACCACTTCCTCATGATGATCTATGACAGCACAGGTGCAGCAGCAAAGATGATGATGCAACTAGTAACTGAGAATGCATTGAACATTGACCACTGACCAGACACCAGTGAAGGGTGCAGCATCCTGTCCTCAAAAAAAGACATGTAAATGAGTGAAGAGGTAGCAGCAGAAGGGTGAAAATAGAGGCGAAAGCAGCTTGTTTCGTCCGAGACAAACAACCTTAAGCTGCTTCAGTGTTCCTTTTCAATGGTCTGTTCACTAGATGACACCCTACTCTAACGTCCACTTCAGTGAAACCTCCCAGCTCTTGAACTGAGAGCGCCACCTGCTGTGCTCTGAAAATGAGGACACTGTTTCATGAAGCCTCGACACAGTTAATGCTTTAGGTGTTCGCGGACTGAGCTGAACAGTCTGAGGCAGAGTCTGGAACAATGAACTCACACAGCTCTAATTCATGATGGGCCAAAAAAGCCGGTGTCAAATGGGTTGGTTAAACTGGTTGCGTTGACCTTCACTCTTGTTCGATCACTAGATTATTCAGGACTCGTACTTATTCTCTGATAAAAGTGAGAAAATGTCAGATAAATCTACATCACATTCACAAGCGATGACACACACCAAACTGATGTTTGTCTTCTGGGTTTTCATGACCAACCAGAAAGTTGATATTGAGTGATCAGATATCAGATATTGCTGTGGATTTTACCAGAGGAGTTTGTTTACAAAGCCAGATATGATTTGTTGATACATTAGTTCATTCCAGGACGCTGTCATCGCTTCCTCCTCGTGGGACTCCATGCATCTGTTTTTCTGGTGTCCTGCAGTCTTGATCATGTTGTTGCTTTGTGAATGTCTTTAATGTTTAATGCCTGTCTGTAATATTAGTATACTTTCATAACAACCAGCAAGAACGCAAGTCATGTCACCTCATCTAAGCTGTCGCACTTTGACACGTCAGCGATGTAGAAAGGATAAACACTGAACATATTTTAGAATAATCGGTGCAGTGAACAGAGATAGTTACATGTTGCATTTGAATTCCCCATCTTCACGTTTTTTTTGTATATTTGTAGTTTTTCCAATGTTTTATTTTTTTACTTATACATCAGCTTTATTTTGCGATGTTTTTTAATTGTGCCGCTCTACTGAATGTATGTGTCCCAGTGGGCGTGGCCATGACTCTGATGCTGTAAGCTCTCCACCAACTTGATGGAATATGTGACCAAACACACGTTTACGTTTAAGAGGGACCCTCGCAACACAATGGCACCAGGTCAGCCCCTCCCACTGCCGAAACCACAAAGGGCAAGTGCTCGCAGAGAGACTTCATCTAAAGACATCCACCGAGAAAACAGTGGCGATTATTTCCTTATAAATATTTGCCTTGCACTCACCGCATCCTGTTAGCTGGAACCGTAGCAGCTTCAACCAATGAATCTCAGGCTTGACTGGAGGACACAGCAAAAGTTGTCAGACAGATCAGACAGTCGTCTTCATCCGCAGCTGACTTGGATTTGAACCTTACGTTATTACCAACCTGAAGTGCAACCAACACAAAGCAAGTCAGTTCATAACTTGACTCAAGGACGTACATTTCTGTGCTGCTACACTCATGACTCAACATTTATTTGACATTTTAAAAGCACGTTTGGAACCATTTACGACTCTGAGATTTGGGTCATGACTTCCACCATCACTAAAACTTACCATGAAATAAAAAAAAAGCACTTTTGGAGTAAATGAAAGCAACCGTGATGAGCTCCTACGCAGCGACGCCTCTCCCTACTTAAAGAAGCAAGAGTTTTAAGTGGGTGGGAATCACAGGCTACCTCAACAATATTACAGCAAAATAACTGTATTACAATGCAGCACAATATTTGTCAGGCTAGTGAAGACAACATAATAGAAATGGCCATAGAAATACAAATAAATACATCCGACTTATCGGTTATCGGTTCCGACCAACCGGTCGCAAGCCAGACTGGTTGAATGCCATTCAAAATGGCAGACGCGAGGGTTATAGGTACTACTGTAAAGGATACGCAATGTTGCGGATCTGTTGCGTTTTTAAGCAACTTTTTCAATTGAAACAATTATATACCGAGGCGTTTACAGTCGTAAGTCACCTTGCGGAATAGCTGGTGACATCAGCGGACTTCGGCATTTCATTTTTATTGGCAAATGATTTTCACCAAATCTCTTTCCAAGTAGCAAATCATTGACTCCTGAACTCAATCTGCAAGACTGTGCCAAGCACATTCGCTCGTATTCACAGTGTTGTCCACTTTTAAATGGTCACAGAGGCGACTCTCTGGACAGACCGACCCACGCCTGACACGTTTGCTCTACATGTCATCGTTTCCTTGTTGCCTGTGGTGTCAAGTATGAAGCACGACCGGCTCTTTCCATCACCTAAATCTCTCTGGGTCATGTGGGACCCAGTTAAGATGTAGAAAAAAGAAAGTTTTGGGGACGCCTCAACACTGCGACCAGCGTTGTGCTCATATGTTTTTTTTTCATTCTCAGATTTTACTGGAGTTGATGATAACTATACTATGTACATCTGTATGAAGCTGGAAGTCAATATGCTGCAGTGATGAAAGTCACTTTCTCTTGTCAATACTGACTTACACCACACTGGAAGCCATTCAATAAACGGTCAGGAATCAGAATTCATGTGTAACACAAACAGTGAGGCACACTGGAGCATAAATTAAAGAGTGAGCAGGTTTTGATCTGCTCACCTCCTTGTTCTGAGGGTCAGAACAAAGACTTCAAAATGAAATGCAAGTGAAGTTAAGTAACTTTAGAATGGAATAAATGATATGAATAAACCGTTCTAGTGGTGTGAGACGAGAGGACGGCGAGGCACGATTGTTCTCAGTTGGGAAATACTCGTCAATGGAAAGAAGCAATTCCGCATTTTGAGTGACACTGTAGAGTCGTTGCCTTATGAAAAAGGACTCCGAGTTTCCTCCAGCTCGAGTTAGCGGACACGCTCTTATCAAATACTGCGTGATGGGAAGTCACCAGCCAACACTAACCATGGCGAGGAAAACTCTTCAGACAGACTTTACATCGGTTTGGTGAAACGTATCACGTTTACTATATCATTGTACTGTATTATTGTAATGTGTATATTCGTGGTCTGTTGGGAGCAGGAAGAAAACTTGCGAAATTTAAATTGGTGATGCAAAAAAAAGAAATGTAATAAAAAGAAAGTAAAACAAAACCCGAAATGTCATCTATATTTATTTATTTCAGACTATTAAGTCTGTCTTTTTAACTTTCCTTTTATTACATTCTATGTACATACTATGTCAGACTTAAAAGTGCGTGTATAACGTTTTATTATGACAATACTGCTTTTTTTTTCTGAGGGTTTTCTGACGTCCGTCGCGGCAACTGTAAAAAAAATGGGGCTCCATAAAAAGAGCCCATTTGCAGTCATGGAGTCGCTACACTACTTCAAATGACGCGGTATTCGAATGCAGAGTTTGGGTGATAAAGCAAGTGAAAATGTCTTACTTGGAGTCAGTCCGCAGCTCCTCGCGCGCTCACTGAGAGCGGACCTTGAAGACGTCAGGCGAGAGGGACGGAGGCAGGATATCATCTTTGAGCCCACCCCCCTCAGACTGTCGGCCTTGGTTCCTTGAGTTGCTTTGAAAAAAAAAATTAAAAAAAGATAAAAGGGAGGCGCATGTGAGTCTGGCTTTCCGAACACGCTACGACAGAACACTAGCGGAAAATGCAGCCCGCGAGTCACGTGACACGCGCGTTCTATGTCAGCGAGCGGAATTAGCGGGACCCAGCCAAAGTCTCTTTCTGTCAATGTTTTCCATATGTTTATGGCTCTGTGAGTTTGCCGATAATGCCTCACCGTCCGCGCAACTTTGCTTTAAACTGTTTTATTGTTGGGGAAGAGAACAATGCAGCCAGATGTCAGTTCATCCAGTTCATCTTATAAACACATCACCAACTCAATATAGAATGTTCAAACAATTAAAAAAGATGCCTCATTTGCTCATGTTAAAATTCATAAAACACGATTTAAACAAATTCACTCAATCAAAACTGAGATCGAGTCCATGGCGACATCAGACCATATGGTGAAGGGATCCAGATTTTTTTCAAATGTATTGGGGAACAACTAGATTTGTACTTTCAATAAATGGATCAGGTATTCAAGGCCTCCATGAGAGCACAAATGATAAATTATACAACGTTCAGATGTAAATCCCTTACATAAGAGATGGGTCAGTGGGAGAAAACTTTCAAGATCCATGTGAGCTATTAATCTCTGAATATATATATATATATATATATATATATATATATATATATATGTGTGTGTGTGTGTGTGTGTGTGTGTGTGTGTGTGTGTGTGTGTGTATGTAACAGAAAGCAATAAAAAGGATTATGAGCAGAAAGAGAGGGTGTGGAAATGACAGGCGTGGCACGCTAGGTGGTGACTGAGGGCAATAAATGCTATTGCTTCAACACACTATCAAAGTCTATACGCATCTGAATATGACTCTGAAATACAAAAATCATTTTTTTGTACTCATGAAACTTTTGTACAGCGGTCCATGGTTGTGTTGTCTACAGTCTGAAATACTAAAGAACGGACTGGATTCAGCGCTGTTTAGAACCAGGCCCCAGTTTGCTGGAGGCTATAGAACCACTTGAATTAGGAAACATGGAATACGGGATCTCATTATATGCTGATGACATGATTCTGTTCTGCTCAAACTTGCTTACCATGACAGAATCCTTTATCAGCGTACAAAATAATGTTCTTACAACCTCCTTCATCAAAGCCATCACAACCAACACAGGCTAATTATGACCCCTCTGCCAATTCGGCACAAGTTTCTCTGTGTTTTTCAGTCCATCCCACTCACCCCACCCTCAGGCTTCTTTGGAACAGCAACATTCAGACCATAGTACTTACCTTACGACAGAAGTGGATTGCAAATACACAATCTTTTGTGGTATTTTTGGGGTGGCACAGATCAGGGGTGGCGTATTTTACTTTGAGACCCGGTCTGGGTGAATATGAAATCCCAGTGTATTATGATCCCTTTGATCCCTTTATATTGGTATATGAATTCTGCGAATAAGAAAATTCTACTGACAAAAACAAAAAAAATCCTCTTTTAATCATACAGTTTTGATCTGCCATAACGTCAGTTGTCACAATCGTGACCGAGTTTTTGGAAACGACTAGTTTAATCGAGGGAAAGCAGACTGAAGGTTTAAAATTTGGTCTTTAAAAGTTGTGTGATAATGCACTCTATCAATTTTGGAAGCTATTGTTACATATCACTGAGAGGGCGATAGGTTCTTCTAAAGCAGCATTTTGTAGTTTATGAATATTTATTTTTGGTCACTCCTTTGGTTAAAAGGGTGTAATTGCTAAGTGTTGTAAAAATGCCTGGGTCCCTTCCCACATTTATTTGTTTATGATGAAAGACTGTGGCGAATCACAGATGGCAACACACTCGACACTTGTCAAGCTTGTACAGTGGTACCTCGGTTCCCGACCACAATCCGTTCCAGACGAATTCTGAATCGATTTTTCGGGTCGCCAGTCTGAGAAAAGTGGTTTCGGAATAGCGGTAGTGCTACCACGACAACTTGTCTCTCTGTTCACTCCGTTGTAAGAAAATGGCGCGGCAAAGAACAATAGCATTCACACAAAACCCGACTTGAAAGACAGAAAATAGGAAGTGGCTGAAATTATTTTGTTATCATTTCCAAACACCATCACCTTCTTCCTGCTGCTGTTTCGTAACGTGTTCTCCTTTCTTACACTTTCAGGAACCAAGCATTTTCTTGCAGTGTGAAAGTGCAGCTATGGAACTTGGCTATCCCATAACTGTTTGTGAAAAAAAAGAAAAACACAAACTTTGAAGAGATGCTCAGCATGTATTTGATATTCATCCAGGCACTCCTGATGAATTTTTTTTTTTTAGCAACCTGCAGGACCTTCAGATCAGATGAAATATTGACAGAAATTTACAAAGACAATTTCAATACACAGGCGGAGGCAGCCAGGGAAGACACACCAAACCAACTCCACACAAGAGGACTAAGATAAGATGGGTGGTTTGATGCGCTTGAAGGGCACTTACTTATGATTTGTCTCTGCGACTATAGGGAAGTGGATTTGTGATTTCAGCACATCCTTCTCTGGTGTCTGAGGGAGGAGAGGCCATTTAATGATCTAAAAACAAGGGTTTGTGCTTCAGTTTTATAAAACAGGGAAAAACTAAATCTGCTGAGTAAGCAATAACCTCATCGAAATACTGGCATTCACACTTTGGTAGACAGTCAAACCAAAATAATGCATGTGAACGCGCGACAGTAAGGGCTCCCATGAGTGCTCTGTAACCAGTCACAAACCACAGAGCCACAGTTTTACACAGATGTTGCTCAAGTGTTGTCTTCAAGTATTCTGTTTCTTATGCTCATGTCATCGTCCTCCTCTTCGGCTTCTCCTCCATTGTCAGACTTTCATGTCTCCGAAGGGGTCCTGGCGCTGTCCTCTTCAGGGTGGAAGCAAAAGTCCATCTTCCTCCTGAGGCGCTTCTTCAGCATCACCCGACGCTGGTTGGATGCAGTGTTGTTCTCCTGGGCCTTGAGCTTGGAGTAATAATCGGAGAACTTATTGAAGAGGAAGGAGATGGGCATCCCGTTCAGTATGATGCCAAAGGAGATGCAGACAAAGGCCACGATTCGACCCAAGATTGTGACAGGAACCACATCTCCGTAGCCAACGGTGGAGATGCTGACCTGTGAGGAGCAAGAAAAAGTCATGATCCAAGCTCCTGATGCGCTGCCAGAAAACATTTTCACGGTCACCACAACAGGTTTGGGGTTTTAAAGTCAAGTAAAGACAAAGGTGAAACCAGCATGCTGCCCCCTTGTTTTTCCATCCAGGCAGATCTTACCTTGTGGGGACCAATTCTTCATAAAAAAAAAGATCCTTGTGAGGACCATTTGAATTTGTGGGGACATTTGGTTGGACCCCACTAAGAGGTTTTCACAGGGACAAACTCACCATTTACACACACACACTGACACACTTATACCACTACTAACAAGCTCTGGGCTGATGAGGCTTCATGAAACAGTGTCCTTATTTTCAAGCTCAGTAGGTGGTGCTCATGGTTTAGATATAAGGTTTGATTGCAATACCTGCTCAAAGCCAGTTATTATAGAGTAAAGAGTGTCATCCAGTGGGCTCTGAAAATTAGGACACTGTTTCATGAAGCTTCATGAAACCATCGCTATGTGTTTGTTGCAGGATACTGTAGTAAACTGGAGTAGCACCGGGAGAACATACAGGCTTCAGACAGAATAGTTGCCCGAAACTGAAAGCGAACCTTCTTGCCGAGTGCAGCGTGAGCCCACTGTTGAGTTTCATTTGTGGAGAGAGAACTTGAGGTGGTACTTACCGCTGCCCACCACCAGGCGTAGGGGATGCTGCTGATGGGCGTCCCCTCGACGTCCTTCTCGGCTGAGTGCAGCAGAGCAGAGAAAGTGAAGATGCCCATGGCGATGAAGAGCAAAATACAAGAGGCCTGCTGGTAGCACTGACGCAGGGTGAAGCCAAACGCCCTCATGCCGGTGGAGTGGCGAGCCAGTTTCAGAATCCGAAATATCCGCAACAGCTTGACGACTCTGAGGACGTGGCTGAACTGACTGACCTGCGTCAAGGCCCCCAGGTCCTGGTTTGTGGTCCAACCGTCAGAGTTGGTCAACGCCTCAAACACCATCTGCAAAAAATAAGGCACGACTGCCACCATGTCCACAAAGTTGAGTCCGCTCTTCAGGAAGCTCTTGATGTTCGGAGTGCTGGTGAGCCGGACGAAGTATTCCAGAGCAAAGAACACGATCGTGAAGGTCTCCACCCATTCCATGAGGCTTTTCCCGTAAATCTTCTCCTTCTGAAGCTCCTCTACGGTGTTGAGCGTCATGGCCATGATGGAGATGAGAACAAAGATATTGGAAAGGACGGTGAACACCTTTGCCCAAAATGACGAATACGGGTTCTCCACAATGTTCCAAAGCTTCTTTCGGACTTCGCCCAGGGCCATGTCCTGAAAGAGCCCGTCGTCGTACGTGACTTCTAACTCAGCCATGAGCTCGTTCTCCACCTTAATGTTCTCCCTCATCTCATCCACCCTCTCCTCCAACAGCAACCAGCAGCACAGCTGAGTGTTCTTCAGGTTCAGACCCCAGTAGGCCACCTCTTCTTTGAAACTGATGGGGCACATTTCCGTGATGATCCAAAGCATTCCGCTGCTGTAGAAATGGCAGATGTTGTGGAAGAAGGCGGGGTCACGGTCAAAGAAGAATTCGTCATTGGCGTGTGAGTAGTCGTCACAGAGGGTGAGGAGTTTGGCTCGATCTTGACAGACGGCCAGGGACCCGATCCGCGTGTTGGGATAGTTAATAGCGCACTTTTTTGGAATGTGGAAAACCTTCCCGCCAACGTTCACTTTGACCGTGTGATGCTCTTTCCCTTCAGCTTTGGTGGGTGGCTCCTGTTTGGTGCAGTCCAAGCTCTCCAAGGAGCTCCATGCTTTCAAGGCTCTCTCTGAGTAAAAACCTTTGCTGTCCTCCAAACAGCCGATGGTGCAGCGGCGTCTTTTCAGCCTTCCGCACGCCTCGACGTCCACTGACAGCATGGCCGCCACACTTCAAAACAGGAAGTTAGTGACAAAGGAGATGGCAACACATAGAAGGAAACGGTCCGGGAAGGCGGCTTGAGCGCTGCCGGCGTTCTTGTTGAATGAGCAGAGAGTTAGCTGTCATGCGATGCCATCGCCCCGGCGAAGGGTGACACATCCTGTATTCCAGCGAAAGTTGGAGCGTGATGTTTACTGTGTGCGGGACAAGGTTGATGTGCATCTGAGACCAGCGGCACACCTTTATCTAGTTTATCTCCTTTGGAATCTCGCCAAGTTTCCCTGCTGACTTGTAAATATAGGAGGTTCAGATTAGGGGGATTAGGAAGTGGAGTTGATTCTAGGACTCTGAGTTGGTCAGACACCTGATGGAGCCCAGAAAGTGGTTGCTTCATCAGATGTTTCAGTTCTAAATGTCAAGCACAAGTGTTCTCATTGGATGGACTCAAGGGATGTAGAAGGCAGAACTTCAGTTCATCCCTGACATATGCTGCATCTGTTAGAATCTAAAATGGTGACATCTCAAACAGTTCCCAAACAATCTGATGTTTGAAAACCTCCACCTAGTTCATGTTCTTCTGCGTCATCCTGGTGATCCAGGCTACCGAGGGGTGGAGCTTCATCTGCTAAGAGGCAGGAAGCAAACATTGTAGAGCTCAAATCAAATCTGTCTTCCAGCCTCTCCAAGCGTTTGCGATACACTAGTATCGCCAGGTTCGGCTCTGCTTTTACAAGAGGTTGTTCAGAATTGGGTGTCGCCCAAACTTGTGGACAGATCGGCCTCCGCGGTGAGATGATGAAATGAGTCCATCCAGGTCAGGAGATGTGCGTGAACGAGGGGACACTCGGAAGATTAGGGACAACCCTGGCGCGTCACTGGGATAAAAGGGGATTCCTCTGAGCTGGAATGACTGATGGACCTTGGCTGAACTAGGCCTTCACGCTGTGGCAGGGAAGCCATGTCACTGGTTCGAGCGCCTTCAATCGGATTACAGCCACAAACAGGAAGTGTTACTTATCATCAGGAAGCTTCCCAGCTACACGCATCGGCTGAAGGTCGGCCCATGAGCACTACACCACTTCCGTTTCAAGGGTATGAGAATGGGAATATAATCTCCCATGACGTCACTTCATGTTACCGCCTACCAGCTCTAGCTGTCACTAGTGGGGTGTTAAAAATTCTTCCTGTAAACTATAATATACATGTGAAGTGACCACCTCATATTTTATTACTCTAAGATACGTTTTTAGTACCTTCCTTATTTACCCTGATTCTAATTTGCACGTGCAAACTTCATTGGTCTGGTCAGCACAGGATCATGGGAAATGGAACTTATAATCCTTTGAAAAAGTTTCAACCTGCTGGTTATTTTTGGCTCTTTGTGTTTCAAAAACGAAGAGCATTTGGGGTGGAATGCATTGTTCCCTCTAAGCTGCGCTATTGCGTACAGCTGATACGATCTCAGCGCACAAAAATATCTACTGTACGAAACAAAATTAATCCCAAATTGAATAGAAATTACCACAATTTCTGGAATACAGGGCTTCAAGACATAAAGCCTTACGACATTAGATCAACAAAATGAAGCTGCGCTGTTCGACCGCGTGTGTCCTTAACCTGCAGTTTCCACCTTTCCTCCGCTGCAGTGGTGCTTAAGACCGTCCGCCCAGTGACACCGCCACATACACAATAGAACTAACAGCAACTAGAAGAGCTGCTGTTTGAAGTGAACTATTGGAGCTGGCTGATGTTTAAGAGCTGATTTCTCTTAAAGTCGCTCGTGGTTGGTCCAAAATGTACACATTTGAGGCGGTGGCGTTGCGCACAGGAGAGAGAATCGTTGCAGCGCAAGTTTCAGAGTACAATACAAAGAGAGTACACACTAGTCAGGTGAGGAAATTAACTGTATAGTCAGTGACAGAGACCTGTTCCTTCTTCATTTTAGTCTGAGCCACACAGCCTCACTGCTCCATGAGGAGCGGTCAGAGAATACAGTGGCCTCAAGTGGACAATATTCAGTCTCACAACAGACACATGCCTTATCAATCCATTTGAGATTAAATGTTTGTAACAGCTTGAATTTCTTTGATATCCAGCGCCCTCAATGGTCTACATGAAAAGTTAGAGGGAACATTGGTGAAACGACTTGTTCGATAGCTCTGACGAAAAGACCCCACGTGTGAACCTCGGGTTCCCCTTCATGCCCCCCCCGGACCCGTGGAAGTATTTACAGGAAAACAAGCCGGCTCTATTTTTGACTGCCTTATTTTTAGGAGTGGAGTGTGGCGCCTCATTGGTTGTTGGTCGAGGTCTGTAACTGCGGTCCAGTGATGGTCTACAAGTGTTTCCTGACACACTGCTGATTCAGCGGATATTGAGATTGCACTCGTGGACAGATTGTTTGCTCCTCAAACTGATCCTCATGTGTAAAGGCCATAAAAAATCTGAACTGGCACGTCGCACCGTCTTGTTTGCTGGATAGCAACGTGAAAAACAAACGTGTATCGATAACGTATAGAGGCCCAAAATGGACAATAAATATTTATGATTTAATAGATGCATCATTTAATAACTTTAACCGTATTAAGAACAAACTGTAAAATACAATACATGATGTCATTAAAATACATTTTATGAGAAAACAAAAAAAAAAAAGGCGGTTGCATCATTTAGTTTGTCGGTGGGTGGGGCTGGGAAATCTAACTGTAACGTGTTAAATATCTTTAACTTCACACAATATATAATTTATACTTTTATAATTTATGCTACTATATTTGAATTTCAATTGCGTAAAATGTGGTGTGAAACGTTTGATGAAATGGTCTCATAGCCTCGGCCTACTGTGGAGAGAATGAGGACGTCCCATGCAGCACATGTTCAGCAGCCAAGTGATGACAAAAAAACAAAAGGCAGGTGTTGAGGCAAACAGTGATCTTTAATAAGGCAGGATGAAGAGAGGAAAAACATGAAACTCGAGAGCTGCCCAAACAGAAATAGTCTCTATGAATAAATACAACAACAAAAACTCCCCGTCAGCACATGACCAACCCTCCCCACCGTCACACGCAGAAGGCCAACACAAAGACCCAGAACCGTCCATTTCATCCATAAAACAGAAACTACGTTGCCACAGTAAACTCAGCAGAACAGCAGGAAGTCGATGCTGAGGTTTTAAACTACATGGCCACATAAGAACTGCCGCACGCTTTAAAACGTGAGGTGCCGCTGTTCACTTCCAGTGATGACCTCAGGAATAAGTGCAAACATAAAAAATAAAGATCTATGAATATATATATATATATTTTTAAATTTTAATATTTTAGTGTATTTAACTACGGTTCACAAGTGCTGATCTCCAACTGATATTTTCTTTTCACTGTTTAAATACAAATATAGATTATTATTTCCAAGTTCAACACAGCAACATTTAAATAAATAAATCAATGGAGATTAAACCAATTGCATGAAGCAAGTGCATGTTTTCTTTTAATTTCGTTTTGTAGTTTCAATATTTAGATATCTTTATTTTTCAATGTCAAATATCACACGACAGTATTTGACGGTTTATGAGTGTAAAGACTGATATAAACCTTTCAGAACCATGGACGCTCAGTGCTGCCACCTAGGTGGAATTGAACAGGAGCAGTATATGACTTTTGACAGACAATTTTGCACTTTTCATATTGAAGTTTACAACAGAGGGCGGCAGCAGAAAGGCACCTTTGGAGTCTTGAACAGCAAGCTATGGCCTCAAACACTGGAATGCATAGTTTAAAAAAAAAAAAAAAAAAAAGTTGTCAGTAATCCAACCCCACACTGCACAATAAAGCAAGTCAATTCTAATCCTCCTTTCCTTCCGAAGGCAGTAGTTCATCTTCATATGACTAAGCTGCGATGAATCGGCTCGGCTCCGCTGGGCCAAACGTTTACATTCATAGGAATCTAGAGCAGCATTTGTATCTGGGACAGAGTTTCTGGAGCGTCTTTGACTCCGGGGGTTGATTCGGGTCGGACCTGTGATGTGTCGCGCCCTCAGTCGGCGTCCAAGTCCAGCTTAAGCTGACATTCCTGGAGGAAGAGGCCAGAAGCTTAGATGACACTTTGGAGAAGTTAAGCTCTTAAAAGCCGACACAACCGAGGCAGGCTGCCTTTCAGGAAATCCCCTTTGACGCTGCAGCCAAGTGGCCACAAGGATTTTTATGTCCATAACTGCAGCCACTGCTGGAGCTGCATCTGGAGAGGGACGGATGTTTAGAAACCAGGAGACCTTTTGGAAGGACAAACATCCTCCATGACACAGTGTTGTCTCTCACTCGGGTGATAAATGGAGGGAGTTCAGTGAGTGCTCCTGAGAAACACTGAGCTGAAGAGGTTTTGTTCAGACTGACTTGGTGGGTTGGTTTCAAAACATGAGACCAAGACGACAAATGTGGCTTGACACGATTCCAGCTGAAGTTTGAAGGTTGTTGTGAACACCGCTAGTGAAGACGAAAATCCACCTGCACAACATGAAGCTCTTTTCATTCTTCTCATGAGAGTGTGAGTCATGATGAAAGTTCACTCCTGTCACGTCTGCAAACTGAATCCAACCAACTTTCTCTGCTCTCAGTAACAAGCGTCTCACCTCTAAACCACAGTGCAAGGAAACGAAATGTGAGAAACAATCATCTCAAATCACCTTGAAGATTTTTTTCATCAGATTTTTTCATAGTATTAGCAGCTTTCACCTACGTGTTCTCACGCACACCTTTCTCTTCAGTAAGAAAATAATTTCTGCAGTTGGCTGGCGATAAACAGAGCATTTTGCACATATTAAAGCCTGTTATGTCGGCGTAAGGGTCACCTGCTCGATTTGAAGGGTATTTTATTCAGTCCCTCCAGCGACTCATGATGTTGCGATCGCAACTGTTAAACGCCATTTCAACCATTCTGCGAGGCGCTGCAATGTCCAATCACTGCAGCCCGGAAAATCACAGTGTTTTTATGTCACCTTACTTTTTCCCTGGCAGTTTTGAGCACGAACAGCGCCACATCCTGGAGGGACTGTTGAATTCTGCTCAAACAATTGCTGACTGACTGACCATTGGTGAGTGGCAGCTCAAAGCTGTGAGCCGTTTCCTTGCTGAAACACTTGGTGGCAGGTGCGGTCCGGCCCAAACACCGCCGCGGCAGTGCCACAAATAATCAAATAGATATTCAGCAACATTTTTGGCGACACCGTAGTGCACCAGCCCTGATCAGCTGCTCTGCTGGGGTTCTTTACAAAGGTGTGGCTGGAACTCTTTCTGGGCGCCATCCAAAACACTGCTCAGACACCACCTGCTCACGCTCCCTGCCAAGCTTACTGTCCCATTTCTGTTCCACGTTGAGATGGGAACCGTGTACTTCGCATGGAGAAAAGAGCTGAAACTAGCTGGTTTTGTGCACTGAAACATTGAGTGTTGTGGTGCATAGAAACAACACCGATTGTTCCGCTATCTCGAGGCCCTGCAGTCCGCCACCCTTGTGTGCGGGAGGTCAAAAAGGCAGTGTCAGGAAGCACCTGGCTGCAGGGACAATGGCTGCGCTCAGGCAGGAAGTGGAAAAGACGGTTTGTAAGTGAAGCAAAGAACAATTGCCGAGGTACTTTCTTAAGTGAAGGGGAGACTTTTAGGCTTCAAGCCTGTGAGAGGAAAGCATTTTGGTGAAGGCGCGGCGTTTCTGCTGTTTCTGTGTGACGCACGGTGTGTCGACTTGCCTTGATGATACACACGTCGGGGGTTTGGATCAGCGGATCTTGGGACTCTTTCAGGAAGAAACTCTGCAGGGTGAGACTGCGGCTGGGCCGGAGCTCGTCCCTCCACCACCACAGCGCCGTCCCCACCAGCGACACGCTCAGGAACACTGCCGGTCACACAAGCAAGAGTCACTCAGGGCCTGTCCTTTCTCTTCTGGTGGCATGTTCTCAGCTTCTCATTCCAACAACCACATCCGGTGCAGGTGCAAGACGTTAACTGCCACTGCGGTCACAGTCACACAGAGTTTAGGGTGGGACTCATGAAGAAAAATCATACGATTTAGACGTCTACGTGGGTATCGCCCACCGGAAAACAAACGCTGCCCCCGACTGCAGAATTATGATCCCTCTCTTTTGTTTTAATATTTCATATGTAAATGATATCTTGTGGATCCCACATTTACGGACCATAATAGGAACACTGAAATGCACTCTGCAAATGTGACACTGCCTCATTCAGAGGTGAATTTGGAAAAACACACACTGGAGTCTCAACTTCCTGTCAGTTGCATTGTGTTTCACGCTCGTGGGGCGGCGGCGCAGAGGCAGAAAAAAAAAGAAAAAAATCTGATAAACAGCACAGACGGAAAGATTCTGTTTGCAGCTGGCGTTTGCCCCGTGTCACAAATGCTCCACCCTCCAGAGAACAACATGGTTTTTTTTTTTAACTTCATTTTCCATTGATCTGTGTAATCTCATTTACTCTCCTTCACCGAGGATGTTTGGGTTATGACATCACATTGTATAACATGTTCTCTGTGAAATAAAGTTGATAAGCATGAATTCATGATTTTAAGTGCAATTCATAGATCAAAAACTAACTATTTCACTTGACTCATTCAGTTCTCAAGTCGTGTGAAGTCTGTCTGTCCCCAGAGAGAGTTGCCACTGATATCAGTCACCAGTGCCAAGACTGGCAACCAAAACTCAGTACCTGTAGACTGTTACCGACCAACAAGACAAGGGTCTAAAATGCGTCATGATTCACTGTACATGGCTCCTTTTGCTTCCTAAAAATGATCTTTATTACCGTGCTACACAAACACGTGCAGTTACCAACGTGCATGTCTGAAACGGCACAGACTGAAGAGCTTGTCTGTTTAAAACACATTTCCTGTTGACTCATGTGTGGCCCCATGAGGGGACTCCATCCGTGGGCAGGGGCGCTGAACTTTGCTTCTCAAGTTGGAGAGGAGTGAGACACCCAACAGTTTTGGTCAATCCAAATGAAGGGATTTTCTAAATGCTCCATCACACAATAGAGGGTCTGGACACCGACTGAAGAGCGTGTTGTGACTGGTCTTACCGATGAGAGCGAGGATCCCAGCAAACATGGGGTCAGATAGATCAGATGCCGAAACAGTGTGGGAAATGACAGGAATTTCCTGCGATCCGTTTTTCCTGGTCTGTGTGCAGATAGTGCCAGCGGGGTCGGAGGTCAGGTCAGCCACACACTCGGGCACGCATGACACGCCGGCACCGCTGCAAGCAGGTGCCCCTGAAGGCAGCACAAAGAGCTGTCAGAGAGCAGGCTCCATCAAGTGGATCGGGCCTCACGTACTGTCGGGCTGCAGGACCGGCTGGATGACAGCGACACCACCAGGAGAGCTGGAGTCAGTGAGCAAGACCTGGAACTGGCCGCCATGGTGCTTGTTGGCTCGACATATGGAGTGCGTCACCTGGTCAGTCCAGTACAAGAAACCCTGCCGGGGGACAAGAAGAAACGGACTTCAGAACTGGGCCTGGGAGTCTAAAGCCACGAAGCGTCAAAAATCACCTTCTAAGAGTTCAACTGCTGGTTTGCGACAAGGTCTCAATATTGACTGGCTGTTTGCATGACAGCTATTTTTCCACACCATAAGACTTAAGCGACACATCTGCGCTTATTATAGAAAGCCTTTCAGCCAGCACAGAGACAAACACGGGCCTTTTCTTCTGTCCACTGCTGGACCACTCACAAACATAACAGTAAAGCCACATCCCTCGTTTCTGCTGCAGACTGAAACCACCTGACTGGTAGTTGGGTTTGGTTGTCAACAACCTCCAGATGACAGGACCATCGCACAAGACTGTTATTATTATTATCAACTATAATTTTCATTGTTGACTCACTGTGACACTCATACATTATTAAACAAGTATATCAAAATAATGACACATGATCCATGAAACAGTTGACAGAGAGCTCCAGTTCTTTACAACTGAGGTCTTCATTGGTCCTTGAGAAGAATTTAAAATCGTCAATATTCATATATGTATCTCACATAAAATGCCTGATCAACATCCACATCAAAAGGTCTTGAATAATAATCTAAAACAATGTGTTCAGTGTAGTTGCCTAGGTCACTTCTGGTTGTTATTAGGAGGAGAGACACCAGAAGACACTTCACTCCAACTTACAACAAGTTAGCTCTGTGATAACTGATATGTTTGCTGTTAGCTGGAGGGTGTGTGGTGTCACAGACCAAACACAGAACGCTCTTTCATCATTCTACCATGGTGTGGAAGGGGTTTGCTCATCCAGTTAGAGGTGGTGATGCGGAGCCAGGGGCGCGCAGCGACGGTGGTCAGTTGGAGTCGGACCTCAGTCAGGAACCAATTAAAGGAACTGGAATTAACATGTCTTCATGACCCCAGAAAAGGTGATATTTTCTCACTGCCTCCCAATAACAACCAGTTCTCGATGCCCATCCTGTGGCCCGTGTGCGTTTACACCACCAGCAACACAACGCTTTGACGCACAGATTTTTTGTTGTCGACAAAAAAAAAAAAAAAGAATCAATGACGTCAACTGATCCTTGGAGCTCTTCTTCAGAGTTAGGGACAAATCTGAGCCTCACTTATAAGGCTGCAGCCAACTGAACATAGAAGCGGACAGAAACATTTTGTCTGCAAGTTTAAATGAAGATGGAACCTGGGGACTGCGGGCAGGGCGCGCCAGACCCTTGAACAGCGGCCAAGACAGGCTGCACTCTTCACCCTATAGATTCAAACAGCTTTGAAGACCAACACACACACACACACACACACACACACACACACACACACACACACACACACACACACACACACACACACACACACACACACACACACACACACACACACACACACACACACACACACACACACACACACACACACACACACACACACACACACACACACACACACACACACACACACACACACAACAGAGCAGGCTGCTGCAAACACTCGACTGAAAGCCGTGCGACAAGGGACAAAAAGCTCCACGCACTGGTCGGCCAGCCTTGTCAACACGCAGATAAAAGGCTTTTTCAAGAGTTCAATATTTAGTTCCAGATTACTTCAAGCGGGCAGTTTTGTGTACTTTCCATCCATCACCAGCTGCTAACCGACGGGGTTTTGAGCACGACACTTGTTTTCACCTCGAACACAGCCAGGCCGACGGGCCGGTCCAGGTAGCCGTTGGACTCCACCACGGCCTTGCGATGACGTCCTGCTAGGGTCACTCTGGAGATGCTCCTGGTCCCTTCGTCGGCCCAGTAAAGCAGCTGGCGAGGCAAGTCTATGGGAGAAGAAGGACCAACCTTGGTGAGCACATGGTCATCCTGCAGGTGTGGGAGCTCTGAATCCATGCAGTAGTGGAGCAGTGACTCTGAACCATTGGGCCGGGGCCCATGGTTGGGCCGCCAGCGCCTCCTAGAGGGCCGCTAAAAGGGTTTTGTTTTACACCTCTGGGCGGAGTTTTAATACATTAGCCACGTACGGTGGCAGTAGTGTGTCACTGAATTGACTTTCTTTCGAAGTTCTTGAAAAGAAAAAAATAATAGAGAATGTGATCCCAACCCCACAACAGTCAAAACTGTTCATGAAAGCATCTGTTGAAGCAGTTTTGAAATGGCGATACTATTACTGACACTTTACTTATATCTTCTTTGGAGTATAAATAAAACATTCTTTTCATTTTGTGATATTTAGACATGGTTTTATTATATTTATTTTATGAACGATTTTATACATTTTTTTCAAGTTTGCATCAAGTGTATCATTTCCTTGTTGGTGGTTGGACTTTTCGATAACAAATATCTTTGCCCTGATCACATGGTTTCATGTCATTTCACAAGGTTTTGGTTTGTTTACATGCAAGTAGATTAAATATTTCACAAACGAAATTAAGAGTCATGAATCCGTTCTATTACTTGAATGGGGAAAGGTGGGTTCCAAGATGAAAAAGGTTAAGAACCCCTGTCTTACACTGCTGTTGCTGCGGTCAGAAATGTTTCCATAAGCTTGAAAACATATTCTCTCACTTTCTCATGGGCTGAGAAACACGTGGAACTCAGGTTGGATTGTTCAGCTGAAGCCATGGCGGAGGGCCGTCATGACATCACACCCAGTTACTGTGTGTCTCTATAAACCAACGGGCATCAGGCAGCTGTGCCAAAGACGTCAAGGGCTTAAGCATCCAAACACTGTCTGCACAGCTGTTGGGCTTGGATCCTGTGCTGAGCTAGGTGAGGTGTCTCTGCCAGGCTTCACATGTGCAGTGACAATTGGACCTGATGGCAAGTCTGAGCGGAATAAAACCACTGATGTGACCATCACACAGAGAACAACACAACACAGTCTGATGAATACGTGCCTCCCTCAACCTCTGTTTTACTGCTACAGACAGTGATCTATTGTAAGTCAAGAATAAAACACTGGCAATGAAGAGGACTCCTTTTCACCAGTCAGGTGACAATGTACTGCAGTTGGGGTCAGCAGGAACTATGTGAGCTTAGCGGTAGAGACGTCTACTTTCACATATCACATGTTGAAATTGTTTTGAAGATGTAGATGGCTTGTATGAAACATAGAAATATGTCACATGATCAAGCACAACACCGACCTCTGAGCCCAGTCACGCCGGAGAACTTCTGTCCAGTACTGAGTAATCTAACAGGTGACCGATTTCTACTGCTCACCAACACCAAACAACAGTTTTTAAGGTGAGATATGGACGTAACGTCAGTTTGTTGTGTTACCCATCTTGAGAAGCACAAATTTGAAGACTCACATCTGGAGGGATTGTTGACATGAATTATGTACCTCCATTAAAAAGAGCAAAACTGTTGTTATGAGGTGAAGGAGGCTGTTGTTGGCAGCTGCTGAATGTAACATCAAAGTGTCTTGGAATAGAACTTAGTTACTGCCCTTCGTTTTCTGACTTTTGCTTTCTTTTACTTGTCTCTATTTCATTGTAACTCACAAACTTGTGCACACAAATCCCAGCGAGGTGAAAGGCACCTGACCTTTCCAGACACATCACGCTATGAAGTCAGTATTTAGAGGCATAAAGACGACAACAATTCTTCACAAAAGGTTCCGAGCACAAATCGAGGTCCAGTGCAAAAAACAAAGTCATACCCAGAGTGAGTGCAACTGGACGGCGTATGCCTGAAGCGACCAGAACCAGTCTGTCCCGCCCCTCCAGGGTCGTCCTCTCGATCGACGGTGACTCCCCACAGTTCGCAAAGAAGACGTAACTGGGAGAGATTCGTGAGAGAATTGAGATGAGACGATTCTTCTATCGTATGGTGAAGATGGAGTCAGGTCACTGTACCCCTGCAGAGGCTCCACAGTCACCGCAGACGGCCGCTCCACTCCTCGGACGATCTGACGCTGAGCAGAACCATCCAGTCGCCCAACACTGACAGAGTTGCTCTCCACACTCGTCCAATAGATGAGGTGATGGATCCAGTCCACAGCCAGACCCGAGACTGAGCCCTGGACCCTGAACACTGACAGGGCCTCGGGAGGGTTCCCACTCAGAGACACGCTGAAACAACAAACCAGGGAGCGATGAGTGACAAGAGGCAGAACAGGTTTTGTCCTCGGGTTGACAGTGAGGTGCATCATCCCTCTTTCTTAACCATAGGGCCGAGGCGAGCGCCCCCTAGAGGGCTGCTGGAAGTTTTTTGTTCTACACCTCAGGGCTGTGAGCAGGTTTTAATACACTTGGCAGTAGTGTGTCACTGAATTGGCCTGACAGCTGCAAATCTGTGATAGTTACCAACTATGGAGAAGTTCTTGAATAGAAAAAAGGAGAAAGAAAGTGGTGGCGCCCCCAACAGTAAAAACTGTTCACCTGAAGCAGTTTTGAAAATGAACATTTTATGGCGACACTGTCATTGACACTTCACTGATCTACTTTAGAGTTTACTTATGAAAAACTAAATATTTTATGATATTTAGACGTTTTATTATATTTATTATATTCAGAATTCTATTCATGACCCACAGTTTTTTTTCCAATTTTCTCAACAGTTTGCTTCCAGGGTATTTTTTTCTTCTCTTATCTGTCTTCTTTTAACTTCAGTACATTTAATGAGCATGACTTGCAGCTGGTTCTGCTGCTGGTTGGACTTTTCCATGACTAAGATCTTTGCGCTGATCACATGATTTCATGTCATGTCACTAGGTTTCGGTTTGTTTACATGTATGGTTATTGAACACAAATGAAATGAGTAATTCTTCACAGTAATGAATCAGTTCTATTCCTTGAATGGGCCCCAGACTTTGTTCCGGAAAAGGTGGATCAACAAGGTCAAGAGGCCCTGCACTAGAGCGAAAAGAAGCAGTTCTGCTTCCTGCTTTCAAATGAAGTGGATCAAGTGACATGAGAGTGTTTTATAACTTTATGAAGATCAGTGGAATTAAGAAGAAGAAAAGACCCTATACAGCAAACAAGTAGTTGGAGGAACGTCTTGCCTGTTGATAGACCCGCCTCTGGCCCAAAAGAGAGTTTGGTTAGCGATCAGGACAGCAACGGGCCCGGCGTTGGAAGAAGCGGTCGCCACTGTCCTCCAGGTGGATCCGGTCAGGTACATGGTGCCGATGACTTCATTGGCAGCAAAAACCAGTTGAGCCTTTTCTCCTGGAGACAATCATGTCGTGAATGCTTTGTCAGCTGAAACCCAGTTGAGAGTTGCCCCTACACCTCAGAAACAACTCAGTCACCAGCTCAGCAACTGACCTGAGCAGACAGCAGCAGGGATGCAGTTGTGTACCGAGGGCAAAAGGCTAGTTTCCCCACACGAGTCCCCCGCACCTGTCGCTCACCTTTAGCTCTACACTCCTTTGTTCTTAGATGCTTCATGTAGCCATGAGTGCAGTCGCAGGTGAGGCTGTCGTTGGCGTGAACACAGAGCTGGTCACACACGTCCTTGTCCAGGCACAGGTCCACCTCTGGTGAAGAGACAAGGCGGACACTTGACATTTAGATTTTAGCTCATTTGGTTGGTGATTAAAGACAGAATTTTGGGAGGTAACTTGTGTCTCAACAGCATAGCGAAAGCTACAGTGTAAACAAAAGCATCTCACTCCGTCTCAGAGACCGACTTGGTGGCATCTAAGGGGCTGCTGTTGGGCAGAGTGACGGACAGTTGGACCAGTTCACGAGAGATCGTGTCCCATGACCAAACCCAAATCTGGTTCTTCCACTGAAAATTTTGCTCACATCTCTCCACACCCTCAGACAAAGTAGCCTCACCTCAGCACCACCATCCCTCACAATTCCATTAAAAAAAAGAACTAAAAAAAAAAGCTTTAAGGGACCACCGCACTTCTTTTTTCACCAACACTGGAGAGTAGAATACCCTAAACTATGGGTGTGCGGTGTGTATAACAGAGGAACTCAACCCACAGTAGAGATACCGTTGAACAAACAGGGATTATTTTGGGGTTCCATTGAGTGAGAACAGGTTTGTAGCGTTGCGTCGACTGACGCATGAGGTGGCGAAGATATTTCAATAAGATCAACCAACAATAGTTGCCGCTGTTGTGAAGTGAAGGTGTTTTTTAAAGATACTATTAATGTGTCAAAACTTCACAAGCTTGAAGTACAACAGATCACTTTTAACAAGCCAGTAGCCAGGAGTGGAATCTGGGGATGACCTTTGAACTTTCCTGGTCAGGATGTTATGTACTTGTTGCCTATGTAGTGTCTACTACTGACATACGGTGTTAATGCAGAAAATGACTGTAAAAAAGGTGACAGATTTTTTTTTTTTTAAAAAGGTGACCTTCGCTCTTGTACAACACCCTGGATATGACAGCAAAGATGACTCGTTTTTTCAGCCAGTAATATCACAGAAGTGTTCAGACACCAAGCCTGCAGATCTGTGCAGGAGCCACTCACCCTCACACCGTCGGTCCTCCACCAGCCGCATGTTCTCAGGGCAGGAGCAGTGAAAACCCATGGCCAGGTCCACACACCGATGAGAGCAGCCTCCGTTATCCACCAGACACTCGTTCTGATCTGAAAAAACAAGCCGCAGAAATGAGGGAATTTATCCAGCCATGCCAGTCAAGTCGTCAACACCGACGTCGATATCTTTTCTGTACGTGATCGTGGCGCCCTCTGCTGACTGCTCCGCGTACTGTTATTCTCTGACACATTGACATAGAAATGGCTGAGTAGCCGAGCCGTTATTGGGACTGGAGAGTGTCGTGACTGAGACAAGATCAAGATGTTTGGAGGTGGAAACCGAGCCAAGACCAAGACAGTACATACAGTATAAGGAGTATCAAAACGAAAACATGCACCGAATGTGGTCCTTTTGTGGATCAATTTGAGACCCAAATATCAAGGAACACAACATAACTGAAAAAAAAGCCAGAATCTTTCTTTCACCGACAGTTTTCTCTGCCGGTTTCAACCGGTCTTGAATAGAAATCCCGAGAAAAAAAACATGTAAAAATACATTTGAGATTGGGACCCGAGACCAAGACAAATCTCAAGTACAAGAACACTTTGAACCACTGTACATGACAGGGATTCTGAGGTTTGAGACGATCCAATCCTTATCACAGATCAGTTTCCTCACCACAGTCCATCTCATCGCTGCCGTCGGAGCACTCAGGCGAACCATCACATCTCCAGCTGAGACGCACACAATGACCATCGCCACACTGGAACTCCGACTCAGAGCAAGATGGCGTGGCCTTGGGTGTTGTGAGTCCACACAGGGCCTTGGCCTCGTCCTCTCCATCCCTGCAGTCCTTCTGACCGTCACACAGCTTCAGCCTGGGCAGACAGACGCCGGTGCGGCCGCAGGAGAAGAAGCCCGGGCCGCAGTTTTGGCAGGAAATCTCATCGCTAGCGTCACCGCAGTCGTCGACGCCGTCGCAAAAGAGCCGCTGATGCAAACATCGTCCGCTCCGGCAGAGGAGCTCATCTTTCTTACACCGAGTGCCACCTGCTGGGAGGAATAACACTGTAAACATTGAACACACACTACATCAGATTGTTGAGCAGCTTGTTATTTGACACGTGTAAAGAGGTCTGCGAGCTAATTCAAATAATCCATCTATTAATCTGCACTAAGAGGGCACACATGACCAACACTCCCCTCTTAATCCCAAGGAAGAATTGCAGGTTGTTTACTGTGATCAAACGTTCACTCAAGGGACACAGACTTGAAGGAAGTCTGGACACTTGTTGTGTAAATGTTTATTAACCATCTGAAAGAATCAACATCCTGCCGCTTCTGTTTAATTTGGGATTAGAGATTGCAAACCATCACAAAAGATGTATATAAATTGCATTTATTAATGTAGCCATGAGCTCAGGCAATAAGAAGGCAAGAGAATCAATATCGGCATTTTATGTGGAAGGGCAAGTGCGGCTACATATAAATGAAATCCGGAAAACCAAATTTTCTAAGTCAATACTTTGAAAAGAGCAAGAATTATTAAACGAAAGTATCAATTTTTTACATATCAGTGAAGCTAAAAGTCATGACCTTTCAGTCAAGACCTCAGATGGATCTCAGCACGGAGTAAACAGGGATTAGAGGTATAATCCAAGTTTTGTTGTCACGTTACGTCAACATTGTTTCTCACCACACTGACGCTCATCTGATCCGTCCACACAGTCTTTCTCTCCGTTACAGAGCTTCTCTCTCAGGATACACGATCCATCGGTGCAGCTGAACTCTAGCTGCAGGTTGCAGGTGGGTGCAGCAAGTCCTGCAGAGAGAGAGGAGCACAGCCAGTCAGGGTCAGTGTCCAGGTGGTTCAACCATGGGGATGTCATAAAAACAGTGATGAAACAGCTGCAATACAAGAAGTCAAAATAACATACAGGAGTTCAGGCTGAACCTTACTGACTGACAGTCTGAGACATGGGAAAATTCTGTGGTACTGATGGAAATGAAGACAATACACCGACATATCACACATATTGGAGTGAAGAAAAAGAACAAAAATACACGTTAGTATGTAATTTGGTTAAATTTCTTTGTAGTTTTTGGTTGAATTTCAATATTTTGCCCAAATGCAAGCATCTGCCTTGAATCAGAAAAACTTTATCAATACCATGGGAAATATTTTTAACTTTAATTGTAATTTTGTTATACCTGAAATACATGTAATAAAACAAGTGAGAGGACAGTAGTTATAAATATATTTAACTACTAATTTTTTAATAAATAAAAAAGACCAATGGGAAACTGGTCACAACTGACATATGTATATTATTTAATGTACATTTCCATTCATGTGAAAACAAAACTATAAATAACAAATCATTAGAAATATTCCATAACGCATGAAAAAAAATAACTTGTGTTTTTGACAACAATTTTCGAAAAATGTAAATGTTTATTTGATAGCAACTAAAGCATTTTGAAACATAAAAACAGATAAATTGGTGGACACCTTCAATTCAGGAAAATTTGACGTTTTATTTCATTTGACTTTCCCAAATATTCCTCCATAACTTTGGGGAATTAAGTTTCATTTCAAAAGCAAGGAACTGGGGTGGAAATGCCTCCACGTGCTTGGTGCACTTCTATTTAAATCCTCAAATATATTATTTCCCATGTTCTCTTATTTCGTCCAAAACAGATCAGGTTCCGAATGAAATACAGCGATGGTATTTTTGAATTGTTTCGCGGTCTCGAGCAGAATTGCAGGAACGCTGACAGCAGTCAACACTGACAATCAACATACGAAACTTTCTGACACGTTCGTTCAGTCGAAACAAAAACACGGTCAATCGTGGTCCTGCACACAGCTGCGTCTGCAAGAATAGCAAAAGCATTTACCTGGATAATGATGCAGAATTATGAGAAATGCCGCAGGAAACCAACAGCCAAGGTGTCCCATGCTCACGTCCTCAGCACTCGCGGCGCGGAAAGATGACGTAGGCGTCGCTTATATCAATCTCAGGCAACCACAACTACTTTTTTTTTTTTGGGGTAGCAGCCTGTCAACACGTGTTATTCATTGGTATAGACAAAATGGCGTGTTTTTTAACCATTAAATATTCGAAATGAATATTTGGAGATATTTTTGTAATTCTCTTCTCAGATATTTATTCTAAGAAAAAAAAAAAAAAATATATATATATATATATATATATATATATATATATATATATATATATATATATATATATATATATATGAAATAAACCCAGAGTTGGCTCAAACTGGATTCAAACCTACAACCTCTTTGCTGCACTCTTCAGTGAAGGGTCACATGCCTCGGTCAACTGTTTGACTAGGACACCCCCACATTCTTATTCAATTGGAGGCTTGAGCTCAATTTCATGTCTTTATTCTCACGGAAGAAGGACAGAAAGTGGAATATTAAACACATTTTATTCACATTTTCTATGTTACAGAAAGGACCAGCAGACATGGTGAGGCTTCAGAAGCAGATTCCGACGCTGACTGCGCTGCTCAAACGGTAGAGCTAATCAGTGGAGAGTGAGGGCCACTTGTACACAGGACCAGGGGTCACGGGGCCTTTGGCGGGAACTTCAGCAGCTTGGCTGGAAACAAAACAAGAAAAACAAACTTCATGTTTGACAGTGACAACAGAGCAACAATACTGGCGAAGATGATACAGTTACAATGTTTGCATTAATGCTAAGTATTATCGTAATTTCCGGACCATAAGTCGCTACTTTTCGGCTTCTACGTTTTCACAACTGATATAAGGATTTATACAGGCAAAAGAGCATCATGCTGCCACAATGTTGAGCCTCGTCACATCAAAGCCATGAAATCACAGCTGTTTTATTGACCCTAAAGCACTCAAAAGGCGCTGTTTTCAGCCGAGTGTCCGCAGCTCCGCCAACATGAGTCAGTCTCCATGCTGGAGCCCATTTACAAAACTAGTTTCTCATGCATTTGTAAGCCTTTCTACACCGCAGACAGCACCACTGCACGCTCGGCTTATAGATTTTCCTTCCTAAATTTAGCAGTTTGGGCTAATATTCCTGTGCGCTCTATAGTCTGGAATTTATGGTAATTAAATATCCATCTTTCATGTCACATCAAGGGTCTGAAATTGGAGATAATGTCATGTTTTTCTGTTGAAGAACAGCGGTAGTAGTTTAATCCTCACAGCATAAAGCTGTTTGAGTCTTCTATGGTGTCATGATGTTTGATGTTTCTTGCCCTACTGTGTTTAAATTCTGCGCGAGTGAGGCAACATTATTAAAATCACTGAACCATTCAGTGAAAGCAAAGCTTCACTCGCTGATCCAAGACGCCCGACCTTCCAGCGGTGAGTGCTTTCTGCGACGACATGACCACGGTAGCAGGGCTCGACTCTCTCCGTCCATCTCTGGTGAAATAATAGTTGTCTGCAAACTTGTGGCTGGGACCCACCGCCAGCTTGGGTGGTGGCTGCGTCCTGAGGAGGACAAGGAAGTTTTACAGAGCCATGCTGATGTGCAGGAGGTGTTTGGACGGCACCACTTATTAATATGGAGAAACACAGCAGGAGCTGAACACATGTAAGAGAAAGTACAGTGCGGGAATTGAACTGGACAATAACTTAAATGTAAACCGCTGTCGAAGCAGGCGAGCAGGTGGTTGTGTTCTGAAATGTGTCCAGCGTTCATCTGAAACGCTCACCTTTTAGCGACTTCTTCATATCTCAGCTGAAGTTTGGCTTGCAGGTCATGCTGAAAGATAATGTGACATTACAGAGCGCATTTAGCTGAGACAAGCTAGCTGACATAAACAAGGGGTCGTTAGCAAAAGCGTTCCGTACGCTCCATATTGACATCTGGGGCACGGGACTATGTTTCCGTGACGTTGACTTATATGTTTGTCACATCGTTACTCACCCCCGAGAGGAAATTTCGAAGCCTTTGGATGATTCTTGTAGCGGTAGCCATGTTGGCTGTTGTGAAGGACACTCTTCTTCTGCGGCGACGCAGCGTTTCCTGACGCGACACTGACACCCAGTGGCCAGTTACGGACACTTCACCCTGTGCATCGTTTATGAGTTTTGTATTTTGATGAAGCGCTTGGTGCAGAGACGTGTTGAGCAATACTCGTTATTGTTATAGATTGTAGTCAGAGCTGGAATACAAAATCAAAACTCACCCGTCAGATCGCACATTATTAGAACAAATAAAGATGACTCGCAACTTGGGCGCAACTCGGAATAATCGTAATTATAATTGTATTTTGTTTTATTATTATCAATATGAACGTAACGGACGAAAAACGTCAGAAACGGAAGTAGCGTGATTCCAGCTTGCATCTTTCACTGTCCCGCTTTGATAAAAAAAAAAATAATACAAGGATAAAAGGTTAATTCTGGTTCAATATGTCGTGCAACAGAGTCACAAAAGTGACATTTGCGTTTCAGACACACTTCATAGAGGAGTTTTAACTCCACTAGACATGATTTATTAAAGCAATAATGTGTAATGAAGGAGAAGACAATGTTGAGTAGAAAGATTGGGGATGAGACTCAAAACCCATCACTCAATCTCTAGTCTTCATGTATTTCCTATTGTCAACATTACTGATGAAAAGTATTACAGTAACGTCATCTATCGGTTAATACTGCACGGTCCCTAGTTGCAAGCGGGCGTCTGTGTACGTGCGCTGCGTGACGGACTGGTGACCTTGTCCAGCTGGAGGAAAATAAGTGAATTATTCAAAGAGAAATACAAACTTTATTTGATCCACAAGAGGACACAGTATCGGGCGACGCCAGTCTACCATGCAGCATCAAGTATTACAGATGTGAGTTTGTCTCATGCAGCATGCACTGAAGAGTCCACAGGAGAGATCACTGCACATTGACAACATGGTTTCCGCGTAATTTAGCACCAGCTGAGGAGCTTTACGGATAAATCTAGCAGTGAACAGTCATCATCCAACAATATCAGGAGGTGTTTGTAAAGAAACAAGAGTGGAATTTCAGTGACGAAACTCAGAATGCTGATGTAGAATTGCACACAAGTACTCAGCACCAGGTTGCAATTTATTTCGCTTCAACAGTAACCTCATCAGCATGGTGCTAATTTACCATTATAATACCAGTGAAAAGTACCAAACGATATTTGATATGCGACTTCAATTACCAGCTTATAAAAAAACAGCCAGAGAATATAAATGTTTGTACAGTACATGGCAACCTCTGTAAACAACTGTCAGGTAGAAATGGCCAGCGATTGTTCTCCTGAAGACGTCGATCTTACACAGGAAGCTGCGAAAAGGTTGTTCGTGTGGTCACTTCCTCATGTGTGATGCAGACCAAAATGTAAAAGAAAAAAAAAAAGACAGTACGTCAAACACAGTCCAGCCAGAAACATTTTGGTTTCAACAAAACCACATGCCGCATGTGCAGCACAAACATTCACCAAGCCATCGTACGAGCTTCCAACTTCAGCAGCTCGATGCATATGCGCCGTCCTTCAATACATACAGGAAACATCCCTCATTTAAAAAAAAAAAACAAACACTTGTTCAAATGAGCCCTGGGTTTTTAAGTGAGTCTCTCTGCAGCATTCGGATACAAAAAAAACCCCCCAAAAAACAAAACAAAACAGTAGTGCACTTTTCTCCCAGATGTAAACATCACTACACAATTGATTAAGTAGGAACGGCTCACGTGCTTGTGCGACTCAACGGATACAAAAGCTACAGTTCCAGGAAAATACAGGACATTTTCAAACCTGAATCAACACAGCGGAGCAGGAAGCAGGGAATCGTGCAGCACTCCTGATGCAGCAGCCGCATTCTCAACCTTCAAAATGTCGATCAAAACATTTGGAAAACCACCTGAACAAAGTTTGTGGAAGAATAACATCTGCATACGAAGACCTTGTGATTAGAAAACTAGCTACTTTTGGCATTTTAATTTTGATATTTTCAATGAAATCCTCTTGATATTCTTGGCTTTGACTCCAACAAGGAGGAAAGATTAGACCGTGACTATTTCACCCAACCTTCCGTTGATTGTTTAGAATATTCTCTGGACCAGAGTTGCATCTTTTCAACAATGAGTTGTGCTACAAAGTTCAACAAGGTAATACACGTGGAACTAGACAGAAACAGCGTTGTCGCCACAGCAATGTAAACAACAGGTCATTATTCAAACACAACAGTTTGCTGTCCGTTTTCAACCACCACAGAAATAAACCCGACATGTAAGCTGACCTCGGATCGCTGTAGTTCGAGTGGCGGAGAAACCGCTCGACGCTACAGAAGCTGGGACAAAAACAGTCCGCTCCATGAACGATTCATCAGAAATTGTATTCATTTCTCATTAATTCTCAACATGTTTTGACTTAAACCACACAATTGTGACTTTTCCTTCCCTGATGCAAACAGACTAAATCAGTCGAATAAACACTGCTCAGACAGAAACGCAGCAAAATATTTATTGATCATTTGACGGAAGATATTAACTAACTTCTTGTGGTTGTGTTAGGATTATTTCTACGCCTCGATTATTTATTTATTTTTTCTCTCTAGAGTTGCATCACGTCTTACTCTACGTGTTTCCAGATATGATCTGAATGAAGTCTCACTTTTTGATTTGCCAATAAAGCTACTATAACTCATGGGTGTAAAATTCTAGTATTTTATGTTAATATAAAAGCCATTGGTCAAGAACATTATGGGATAAAAGTCACAATGAGATGAGAATTGGAGGAAGTGTAAATGAAATTACACCATAACTTCAGAGTTTTAAACGATTGAAAACAATGGGAGATGGAACCACCTGACCGTGCTGAAGTGTCCGTCGCCTACTGACGCAGGTGGACATCAAAAACACCAAATGTTGGATAAGATCTAGATCTTTTGGTCCGTCGATCATTACCAGCTTTTCTCTACCTAAACTGTTTGTTTAAAAAAATACTTATCTTTAAAAAAAATCCAGCTGATTGACACGCAGCCACTTTTCATGGGCTTCATAGGAAAGCCTTTCCTCTCTGACCTCGTCCTAGATTACAAAGGTAATAAATAACAGCCGAGCGTCACAACGCTTGAGAGCAAATATTTACAACTATTTAAAAAAATTCAAGTGACATCTCCCTGCAGTCAGAACACCATCCACAACAGAGTGCAGCCTAGTGTGGCGTCCTCTGCGGGGCTTTGTGCGTTTCCTGTCCCAGCTCTTTCTCAGGTTGGACGGCAGGTTTGGTGGAAGTGGTTACTGTTTGTTCACCGTCGCTGTTTTCGCCAGGGCTTTCCTCGAGCTGCGTTGCCGCCACTTCAGTCTTCTCGTCCGTGTCATCCCCGTCTGAACAGGGCTCCCACTCGTCCTGCTCTTCGCTCTCTGTGGAGCCCTGCACGGCAATCTGGGGCACCAGAGTGAGCCTCCTCACCACCGGCACCTGCAGCTCCAGCTCCTCGCTGCTCTGAGGTCGGGTGAGGATCCAGGAGGTCCTCTGCTGCTGCTGCTGCTGGGACGGAGCGAGGGTGACTGTGGAAGTGCTGGTCGACGGAGTGCTGGTTTTCTCCTCCGGCTCGTCGAAGCTCACCTCCTGCACCGCCTCCTGCTTCTTGAAAGAGTCCCTACGTTCCGACAGGTTGAGCTTCCTCATCACCACCAGCTGCTCGGACCGCTCCAGCCCTGAATCCCAAATCCTCTGGTTTCGTCGGTCGTGAGAACCTCCGCAGGCTCCGTCGACTTCAGAGTCTGCCAGCAGCTCCGCCTCACCATAGAACGGCACTTCCAGCGTGTGCCTGCGCGGCGTGTACAACTTCTTGTCAGCGTGATACACACCTGACAGCTTCTCAGCAGACTGGACCCTCTTCAGGAGGGGGGACCGTGGGGGCTCAGCGCTGCGCGGCCGCACTATATGTCTGACGATGGTGGGAGGCGAAAGAGTTTTGCCGTGGTAGGCGTGAAGGGTTTTGGCAAAACTGGGCAGCGGAGACGGAGAGCGCTGAGGCGAAATGGGCTGATTGGAAGAGCTGCACGCCAGCGGCGACGGCGGGATGTTGCTGGTGGATTTCCGACGGCCCACTTTGGTGTAGCGCTGAGTGCTGAGCTTGGACCCGAGGCCGTGCAGGGAGCTGGGCCGGATGTGTGCCGCTGGAGAACTGGGAGAACTGGAGCAAGGCGACGTGCTCTGCGGAGAGTTGCTGCTGTGTTCGCTGATGGCCTGGTGGTCCGGGGCGGGACTGCGGCACGGCGTGGAGGGTCCTGGAGACAGACTGTGGGTGGGGGAGCCAGGAAGACTCTCGCTGGAGGACACCGAGTGGTGCAGACCGGAGGAGAAGCTGCGGCTGCTGTGCATCACCGTGCTCTGCTTGGACAACTTCTTCAACACGCTGCGCCGTCTGAAGCCGGGCGAGGCGTGGATCACAGTTAGACATGCGCACTGAGACCATGATGTCTGGGGCAGCTCACCTGTCGTAGTTGTCTCTCCGTCGGCTCTTCTTGCTGCGGCGAGCCATCTTGCCTTTGTGTTTGGTCTTCCTCGCAGGACCCACTTTGATGGAGGTGTTCTCCAGCGCAATGGTCTGCAGCATCACCTTGTTGCCGCTCTGCAAATGTCAGGGTGAACATTTTAGACAGAGACGACAACAGAGGCCTGACAAGGTGGAGTCTGACCTTCAGCAGCAGCTCGATCATCTCAGTGTGAACCAGACCCTGGACAGACTCTCCATTGACGTGCGTGATGAGGTCACCGGTGCGAAGACCAGCCTGGTGGGCGGGGCTGTCCTCCACCACGCTCTGACACAGCAAACAAGACAATGTTAAGCAACATCCTCAGACACGACGATGAACTGTGTCCGGCACGCACCGACACCATGTGATGCACGGTGTAGACGTCGCTGTCGCCCATGTAGACGCGGATGGCCTGCAGAGTGAAGCCGTACTTTTTCCCTGAAGTGTGGATGACGATCGGGGGTCTCAGGCTCGCAGGGCTGAGCGACAGATCCCTGTTAGGGGAGGAGTCACGGGAGGAAGGGTTGGAGGAAAGGGACCGGGGGGAGATGGGACTGGGCTGAAGGCCTCCAGTGGGGTCATCTGGAACACAAAATTGAACTTAAAGCTGAGCAAAAAATTCACAAATGTCATTTCTAAGGGTAACTGGCGTAACAGACAAACGACAGAATCACAACTTGAGTTTTCAACAAAAAGAAGTTTAAACCAGACAGGCGCTTAATTACGCAGTATTATTGCCATAGACTTAGATTATTCATGTTGATAATAT
Organism: Synchiropus splendidus; assembly: GCF_027744825.2. Lineage (NCBI taxonomy): Eukaryota > Metazoa > Chordata > Actinopteri > Syngnathiformes > Callionymidae > Synchiropus > Synchiropus splendidus. The sequence goes on along the minus strand of NC_071334.1, from coordinate 8,390,143 downwards.
TTGGCGTGCAATGAGGTCTTAGGGACAGCAGGTGGCAGGATCGTCACGGAGCTTCTATGACAGCGCTACATGGTAACGTTACCCTAAATGAAATCCGTTCGTCTCATTATCAATACTTGTGAGTGTAATGAAAACCGCGCATAATATTAATGAGATATGATATATATTGTATTTCTAGTGTAATAATCAGAAGACATTGATAAACACAAGTTAGTACAACAAATTTAAATTATCATTCCACCATGAAAAACGGACCTTCTGAAATATACAACCCTATAACATTTATCAAAGGTGAATGTTATAGGGTTTTTTTGTTTTTGTTTTACCCTCCTAAACATATTTGGTGCATATCTTGTGAAGTTGGCAGAATGCCTGAGCTCAACGCTCCCCAGGCAGCAGCCAGGGTAACTTGCTGAAACGGGAAAAATAAAAAATGGAGGTACATTTTATCACCATAATCCAATGAAAGTCGACTTTTAACAATTTAACAATTATTTGATCATATGTTGACATATAAGCCCTTAAAGTTTCACTGAAAGAAGAGTAATAATGACAAATACTTAGCGCAAAATTGTGAGTTTGTTTTTAAATGTTCATTCAATCATTCTTTAAAATGCGAAAACATAATTATCGCATTTACAAATGCAAATTGCACTCGAGGGTGGATTAAAATGAATATTCAATAAGGATGCAATATTGGTTATGATTATGATTGATTATAATTATGATTGTTATGATTATGATGATAGTGTGTGTAGAGAACACATTTTCTACTGTTGAGGTCCACAGTAGTTGGCCTCGATATCACATCTCATGTGCTGAGGTCTTCAATTTTGTAAAACATACCCACCAAGGTCTCAGTCTCTGACATGACTGTACTGGTCTCAGGTAAAGTGGTCTCAACGACAATAACAGATTTTGGGGCTTGACTGTCTTTAGTTGTGTCGCCATGACGTCACGTACCAGTGGTGATGATGAGAGACAGAGCAGACACAGAAGCAGATTTGGGAACTTTGCCTCCGCTGGGAAGCCGCTGCTTGTCTGGCGTCTCCAGCTGGTTGCCGAAGCGTCGGGTTGTGGTTGGGTCTTTTGGGGAAGAGTGTTTGGCTCCAGTGCTGTTGCTGCGTATGCGAATCCTTCGTAGGTTAGAAACCACGACCTCAGCTGCCATTTGAATAAGGAAAAAATGATTTAAAATGAAATTGTTCAGAAGGACGCAGTAGTAATTTGGCTTTGGACTCACCTTCGTCGTCGGTGGACAGAGCAAAGCGGGGCATGGTCTCCAGACTGTGGGTGCTGCTCATCACCAGCGGGCTGGTGCTGCGCTCAGACTGGGAGGAGCTGGACGAGGCTCGAGGGCGAAGGCTGCAAACCAGCACAGACCAGTTAGACTGGTACAGCCACAATAACAAAAACAAAACAAAGCACTCTCCACCTGGCCATGCGTCCCGGGTGTCTCTGATCCAAGACGCCTTCCATCGGGCCTGAAGACGGACTCAGACCTCCAGCGTCAAGACGGTCCTCCTTGTCCTCACTGTGGCTGCGGTCAGACGAGAAGCTCAGGTTGGAGGGCGTCGCCAGATGTTCCGTGCTGCTGTACACCTGCATAAAACAGAACACCAGTGGGATCCAATCTCACAAACAGGAAACCAGTTTGGATGTGAGCATGACCCAACCTTGCTGAAACGATGAGACCAGGAAGAAAACTGACGGATCTCCAAGGAAGACTCTTCGTCATTGGTTTCCTCATCTTCATCGGAAGCCAAATGATGATAGCGGTCAGATCGAGCTGGCGAGAAACGCAAGGAAATAAAGATCCTGTGCAAGTGTTGTATGACATCACATCACTATAGAAGAAGATTTAAAAGCTGTTTTCTTTCACACAATAAACAGGAAGGAAGGAACGGGATCCTACTGTCAAAGTAGCTGGTGTCGTCTTCTGCGTCCAGCTGTGGGATGAATTCGGCTTTCTGTCGCAGCAATCCATTCCAGTCTAAGCCGTCAAAGAAAGAGTGCTGTTTGACCTCTGTGGCGCCACCTGCAGGAATAGTCCCACAACATTTAAGATGAATTCAAGTTTCAAATTGACCCTTCGTTTCTTCTTGTTTTTGTTTTCCCCATTAATATTCAGTTTGAAAGGGGCTCGTAGTCGCTGAAGCCACTCACAGCGCCCTCTGTGTCAGTGCACCCAGCCATGCTTGTTTACACCTTCGGTCTCACTATACCATAAGACTGACCAAGTTTTGACATCAAACATCACAATGTCATTTACGGTCACATATGGACACTAACTTTTATTGATGTATTTTGTCACATACCCTTGAAGAAAACACTCACCAGTTCCCAGTCGATCCAGTGGGCTTTGCCGCAGCAGGCGGGTGATTAGGTCTTGAGCTTCCATTGGTAACGCATCATCTCCATCCGGCCAAATAATGTCATCTATAATGAGAAACACACACAGTTACTGAACTCAGGTGAGGACCCAGTCAGTCTGGCTTCAAACTTGTTTTCTACTTCCTGTTACAGTCTGCCCAGCTAATGTTCTACATGTTAGACGCTCACCACTGACAACTTGTCCAAAAAGTTCCTCTGGCGTGTCCCCAAAGAAGGGAACGCACCCCACCAGGAACTCGTAGAGAATGACCCCCATGGCCCACCAGTCCACAGGCTTCCCATAGCCCTGCCGGAGAATCACCTCCGGGGCGATGTACTCTGGTGTGCCACACACCTGAGAGAGAAGATTGAAGGAGGAGTTCCACTAAAGCAGCAACGACTCATCTCAGTTCTTAGAATGCCGCGACAGCTCACCTGCTTGTCGACAAACTCTCTTGTGTCTTTCTCCATGTGACCCTCGTACAGGTTGGTGGTCATGTTCATCAGGCCGATTTTAGACAATCCGAAATCCGTCAGCTTGATGTGGCCCATGGACGTGATCAACAAACTGTTAAACAAAAACAGGATTTTAGATTTTTTTGTTGCGTAACTATTCATCTCTGAAGTGTGGAAGAGCAAGACAACAACAAAGACACACACATAAAAATCTTTTTTTCCTCTCCAAAAAAACAAGTAAGTCATGTGCAGTTTGGAGAGAGCTCGTGTTGCGGGGGAGGTTTGTTCTCACTTGTCAGGTTTCAGGTCTCGATGCACGATGCCATAGTTGTGAAGATACTCCAGAGCCAACACGGTTTCAGCAAAGTACATCCTGGTCATCTCCACGGGCAGGGGGCCCATGTTCTTCAGCAGGTTCGCACAATCACCGCCTTCCACAAACGATTCAGTCAAGTTAGACAACGCCCTGACACAAATCACCAAAGACGCTCACCTTCCACGTACTCCATGACCATGCAGAGGTGGCGGCGAGTCTCGAAGGAGCAAAACATGGAGACGACAAACGGGTTCTCAGCGAAGGTCAGGATGTCTCTCTCCACGAAAGCCTGCTGGATTTGGTTCCTTAGGACCAGGTTTTGACGATTTATTTTTTTCATGGCGAAACGCTGACGGGTCTCCTTGTGGCGGACTAGATAGACCGCACTGCAAAGAGAAAAAACAGCATATAAAGACCTTTCTTTAGGTTCCTATCAATGAAAAAAAAACAGTAAACCAGCTTTTTATTTAAATTGCATTTGATTTGAACATTTTTAACCCATTAAACTTCAGCAGAAATTTCCACCACCTTCTCCGTAACTTAAAAGTAGCTCAACATGAGACTTTAATTTTTATTTGAGGCCACTCAAGGAGCTGACCCAAACCACCATCTCCTAAACATACCACAATGCATATCCTAACACACAGCAAGGCGACAGGAGGGAGAATATAGAGTACGTCCAGGGACAGACTGAACAACAGCATCATATAAAACAAGTTCTCTTCTTACCCATAAGCGCCATTACTGATGAGTTTGATGGTCTCAAAATCACTTTCCAGAGGCTTCCTTCGAGTCGGAGTCAGCGTCTGTGGAGCTTTACTCTAACAAAGGGTGAGGAAAAAAAAAATGTAAATACATATTATTTAAAATCTCATCGAGACTAAACTAACTAAACATCTCAAAATAAATATTAAGAGTGAGAAGTCTTCAGCGCAAACTCATTGTGAGTCTGGTGCATCAGGAGTGTTTATTTAGAATTAACTTTGCTCAAATGTGAAGTGAAAAAAAAATGCTGACTGCACGAATGCTGCTTTAAAAAGCACAGAGAAGGAGCAGAACTTCTTGTTGCCAGGTTACGCCACCATTGGTGACATAACTTTTTTCTAGCACAAGGCTTTTCATAACGTGGTCCAATAACTTTATTGACATTTGAGCAGCTTGTCTTTATTGATGATGTCACCACTAGGTCTTACAAGCACAACAGAAAATCTAGCGTGGGTTAAGACTAGATCATCAAACTCACACATTGGGAAACATTTATTCAATTTAAATATTTATTCATTAGTGTCTGTATTAGATAATAATATAAAAAAATTGGATGCTGTTTGTCAGTGAATGTGAATGAAAATGACTCAGTGAGCCAAGATTCGGGTTTGATTCGAGTTTGACTCCTGAGATACAGGACTGGAACTGAATAGTTTGGGTCAAACATCATGTGTGCGAAAGACATACCTCCACACTGGAGTCCGTCTGCACCGTGACTGAGGGCGAGCACTCGTACTGTTCAAGCTGCACCATGTCTGCAGGGCAGAGGAGATGACAAATGAAAATACAGCGTAAAATACAGATGAAACAAAGTCTCACTAGTTATAGTCACACAATCATGAAGGTTCTTCAACGAAAGGCTAGAATAAAAGTAAAGCCAAGATTCCAAACAACCGTATTGGCTTAGAGAATGTATGGCAGAGGAGAACACTTAAAATTCTTGAAATCAAATAAACAAAACAAAAAAGTCAGATACAAAACGACACATAGTCATTAATACAGTTAAGTAAAATGCTGTTAATTTGCCCTCCATGATAATTTGCTGGGGGTCACAAGGTCAGTGTTATTATTATTACTGTCCTGTCCTGGACTGGCAACTGGGCTGGCATGCATCATGGCATTTACCCTCATGTAAATAACCTAAGATTTTCTTATCGCCATGGCAACACAGCAGGGCACCACGGCAACGTTTTTCATACCGGATTTCAAACTTAAGCAGAGAAGACAGACTCTGGAGTTTCAGTAAAGGTCAGAGGCAAAAAAGGAGGTGTGTGCGTGCAAGAGGGGAGATGTTGCATTTGACTTTTAATGAGGCGTGGACCTTTCCGTCCACAGCAGAGGGAGGCTTTTCTTACCTTCCAACGGGTCTCGCGTCAGCCCCAGCTGGCTGATGATGTAGCGGGGGATGTCAGTCTTGATTCCCTGACCGACTTTGGCATGACCTTCGGCCGCCTCAAGGAGGTGATAGAACTCCTCTGGATCAAACTCCTGTGAACCACAACAGTCCGATGAAAGAGAGTAGTCACACACGAGATTTAAGCAGAAAATCTGGCCAATTCCATTTTAGATGTCAAAAATGACACCAAATTTGGGAGAGCAAGTCACAGAAAATTAAATAAGATGATGCAAAATGGAATAATTTGTTCCACCATACCCTTATTGAACAAATCAATTAATATTTGAATGAATCAGAAACTCATTTCACAACAGTTTTCACAAGGACATTCTAATAATTTGAATCCCTTAACCTGAAATTTGCCACGTCTATACCAACCACAACCCTTTTCCACTTTTTCATTTTTATTCACGTAATTTCCTTTATTAAATTTGCATTTGTTATTTTCAGAAAATGCAAATACATTCTTTGCATTATGTTATTATTGTTGTCAGATCATAGAAAAGTGATTTTGGTCTGGAGAACGAAAGGAAAGATTTCAGTCACATATTAGACCGCACTGACAAGGATTAGTCGACTAGTCGACATACGACGTGCGCAGGTTAACCAACACACCAACATAGCTGATTGTAGTGTCGTAAATGGAATATATATATATCAATATTAACAAAAAAAAAGTGTGTATAGAGTATTGTATAGAGTTAAATAGTGCTTTGAAAATGTATATTTGAATTTGAAAAACTCAAAATGTGGGGTGAAGAGTATGTGTCCTTTGTGAAATGGTCCCATACTTTGAGTCGCCTCAGCCATTTTAACTCTCACTGCAGATTTCGGTAAGAGAACAATAGCGTCCCGACTAATCGACTAATGCACCTGTCTGTGACTAATATAATGGTCGATTTGTATTGACTATGTCGACTAGTCATTGCAGCCCTACGTCCAAAGATTAATGATGAATACTGGTCAGAATTTTCTCCATTCTCACAGTTGACCCTCACTGGCAACCTTTGCACGGACTCACCAGACACTCAAGCAGCCGTGCCGGCCGAGAGATGATGATGAGGATCTTCCTGACCAGCTGGATGATGACAGTCACTTCCTGACTTTCGGAGCGTTCATAAGCCTGAAGAGCAAAGTGTAAGAAAAATGTCAAGTTTATTTATAGTCAACTGACATGAAGGAGTGAGGCGGTGAAACATGCCGTTTGAGTTAGCTATCTTGCCCTTACAGTTTCAGTTTAACACACCATTGTGTCACGAGCAGGTGTTGTCATCTAATAGATGGACCTGCAACTGAATAGAAATGTGACTGAAAATACCAAAAGACGACATGGGTTCGGCATGAAGGAAGCGAGGAGATGAGTCACTTTGCAAGAGTAATTAATAAATAAAAGCGTGTGTGTGGGCGGAGACTTAATGAGTCATCCATGATATTTCATCCAGACGTCTGGAGTGACACAGAGCGCAGTGACCTACTCGGAGCGTTCGTCTGTTGTTGACTTAAACACTGACTCTGCACAGAGAAGTGTGAAACTTCACCTGACAGAGGTGTCAGCAGGAAAGTGCACACATTTAGAACAATGCTGAAAAGCCTTCGACCTGGATCCAAATACAAGTTCATATCGATGTCTCTCCAAGTCAGACACAAAAACAATGTGCTCTCACCAAGCAGTAAACACCAGAAGCTCATTTTTCAGATTTTATGTCACAATTCATTTTGAGACTTGTGAAATGAGTATCAGCTACAAAACCTTAAGAAATCCATTTTTTTATGTTTATTTTGGAGAATATTGTTTTAAACTTTTACTTTGATTTTACTCACAAAACAGTGTGTTTCAATAATATAAATTACTAAAATGTACAAATATTCGTGGCCAAAACCGAAAATGAGGTAACCAATGATCGAAAATTTGCTGTACCATTGTACAGTATTTATGGCTGTGACAGTGTGCTAAACTCACAAAAATCAATGAATTGCAGTGGCATCAAAAAATACATTAAAGTTATGAAAATATTTATGTAGCAGTGACAGCGCCAACGCAGTTCACAGACATGACTCGCTTCTTCTTCTTTACACAGAGGATTTCCAGCATGCAATAAATGCAACTTAGAGAAAGGTGTTGCAGATGCACTTGCTCTAGCAATGTCTGCGTTATAAATCTTAATATATAAAACTATTCGCCTGTCTTTTTCAGAAATAGCTCCATGCAGCAGACATGTTGGCAGCATCCAGATGTTCGCTCACTTGCATCATCACAATATCTGGTTTCATCTGCAAACCATTCTGCCATTCAAATTGTCAGCTGACTTAAATATTTTGAATTTAGAAGTGACTATATAAAATAACACAGTACCTCAACACTGTATCACAACACAATCATAAAAAAACGAAAATTGTGATTATAGTGACTGTCACATTATTGATCATGTTCTGGAATACATTTTTGTTGCCTCAAAAAATAGTGAATTGTTTTCAGTGCAAAATGTGACTTCAAATATGAATAAATAAAGATTTAAAAAAAACATAATTCCTCCCAAATTATCAAGGACTAACTGATAAATATGCTTTACAGAATACACACAAAAAATACAGTTCTGATGTACTTCTTTATGACCTCAAATGTTTTGTAACTGTACGATCATTTGTCTGACAAAAAAATAACGTGGCTACTAACACAACAGCAGTGCAGGTGTGTTCACTCCTCTCTTGTTATAATTCTATCTGCTGTCGCTCAATGGAACTGCTGCCAACTAGCATGTTAGCATGCACAATAGACTGGGGACTAGTCACAATTCCATGACCGATGGGAACCAGTGAGATCAGGTCACATGGACATGTGAAAGCAGGTCTAAGATTTACTGGGCACAGAAATGCAAGCTCTTTGTGTCTGGAGCCCAGTAGATGGATGTAGTTCTTTGAAGAATGTCCGATTTAGTCACAAGATCAGGCCGATACAGCTCTCATCTGTGATCCGCAGATATGTAGAAAAATATAATGTAGAAAAAGTATCCATAGTCATCACCTAATATCGAGGTAAAACAAAACAAAAACAAAAAATTCTCAAGGCCACAACACTTCCAAGACTTATAACAGGTGCACCAGAAATGCCCCAAAAATTCTGCCAAAGTTCATGAGTTGACATGGAAAATGTTTGTTCTGATGGCAAAGTTTGCAAAGCCCAAGGCTAATTTCAACAATAAAATGTTTCATTCTGCCGTAATCAATAAAATGTAGGTCAAACTAACGCGCAGTTGCACCCATTAATTGATGATGTCGCAGCCTTTGCAAGGGCAGGTTTGTTTCCTGATAAACTTTTGAGAGCCTCAGCCGATAAACCATTTTTTTTCTCCACAGAATGAGAATGAAATTATGAGTTCAGCTGAAGATTGGAACATGCCTTCAGTCTGACAGGGAGGGAAGTTGCTATAGAAACAAGCATCTTATCCCAACACCGGTAGCTTCCTGTGACAAAAGCAGCTCTCGCCTTCACTGACAATTTCCTCTCCCAGATCCATTGTACTTCCCTCCAGCTACCAGACGATCGACTGATCTGCCTGACCGCATCTGTTGGATCAATCCACTTTGGTGACATCATCGCAGACAAGAGGTAAAGAGTTCATGTGTAGCTGATACTATTAGCATCCATCATTAATGCTGCGTGTCTTCACTTCCATCCTCCCAGTTCCTCACCTCATGAAGCAGCTTCTCCAGCTTCTCTTGCAGCTCAGCAAAGTAGCGGGATGTGACCAGTCCCTTATGGGACTTGTCCAGACAATCTCTGACCAGCTCCACCAACTGGTGCTGTATGAATCCCAGGACGCCGTCAGCCAGAGGGAGGGAGCTGTCTGGAGAGTAGTGGGTGACGATTTCTAACAAGCGCTCCTCCATCTGGGCCGTGGCCTGCAGCGAAGACGCACCACAGACACACACACACAGTGAGGAGATTTGTTTGTGAGACCAAATGCTGCAACTTTTCTGTGGGCGGATTCTTTGATCTCTTATGAGCCACCTGCTGAGAACCGTCAGATCTTAACACTTTGGTTTGGAACAATAAATCCACAAACATTTTAACTAGGTCACTTTGTTGGGAAGTGCAACATGAAGTGTCGTCGTACCTTTGGGAATCGCTCCCTGTAAACGTGGTTCATCATGACGATCTCATTGTCGAAAGAGACGTTTGAGCGCCCGGGGCTGCAACAGAAGGAAAACTCTCCATCACAGAAAATCCTTTAATCCCCCCAAATAATATCATAAAAAAATATATGGTCACTCTTGAGTTGAAGATTCCAGGAAATCCACCTGCTTCACTACTCACAGAGAGTAAACTGCAGTACATGCAAAGTATCCGAACATTGAGCCCACAGAGGAACAAATACAAACCCGACTGGATGTAATGGAGTCATTCTTGTATTTCCCAAAGTCCTTCAGTGCCTTGACTGAACCATTCAGGTGTTTCTCCAAAGCCGCACAACGTAGCAAACCAAACTATTGAGTCATGTCACCTCAGGGACGAGGGATGGCGCTGTGACCTCTTAAGTCCTCGTAAGTGACAACGAGTTCAACAAAAGAGCACCACAATCAGTGCGTCAGAGCGATAGTTCAACGCCGTCACTGTCCTGTGAAGTAACCAAGTGTTTCGACAGGTTTCGAAACACTGGCTGGTTTCAGAATTAAATTCAAATACATGGCCATGCCTTTTTCCTTTCGGCTTTCCTAGTATTTCTCGAACAAAGAACTACACAACCAGTGAAACAGAGATAATCTGATGTCTGTTCACTGTTGTTCATTATCGGGGTGACTTTCCACAATCTCAGTGTGTCCAGTGTTTCAGGACTCAAGTCTTTTCCTGTCAGCTCAGTTGAACTGTTTCGAAGATGAATATGCATCCATCTATCTTGAGTTATTCTAGGTCACCAAAACAAGTCAACATTGATTTTCTGCCTTGAATCAAAGCAGAGCTGCTTTCTGCGTGGATTTAAATTGCAGATTTGATGTTTCCTCCTCATCCGTATGTGTGTGTCTCCTGGCTGCACCGGCTGAATCACCGTTACTCATCAGCACTAAACAAGAGGAAATCTAGCTGCTCATACACAGCAGATGGAAGTGGAACCCCACCACTCGCAAAAAAAAAAAAAAAAACAAAAAAAAAAACAGGCTATCAGAGCGTTACTTGGCGTGACACACGGTGCAGCAGCACATCGTGGCTTCCTTGATTTAGACAGCCCTCCATATCTACACACCACCCCCGCTGCCCATTTTACACCCCTTTCCTCAGCTATAGTTCATGAGCGAGATCCCCGAGGCGCTCTGTAAGCCAGCACACCCACGCGCTGCGCAGCGCCATGCCAGATGACTGAACCATCGCAGAGACACAGCAGAGCAGAACAGACACGTGTTGTCAGGATCACCGTCAGACCTTTACCTGCCTGCGGGACCACCGGTGCTTTCAAGCACCAGTGCTCTTTCAGGCTCGCACGTGAGCCTCTTGATTTGGGATCAATCGGACTTCTCATGGACATCCTTTAAAACTGAGCCTAGAATAAACACAGACTTTGATACATGCACGACACCCAGGAATTTCCCTGGATTAAGATGGGACCATGTATTATGATTTTATAATTCCGTAGTATCTAAGCAGTAAACGTAGAGTTCTCTTCCTGTTCGTCTGAAGGCAGGTGTGAGCAGGTGTTTTTCTTTGTTGTCCACTGATATTTACTGCTGTAAACAAATGGCTTTGATTCTAGTGACCACAATTGTAAGTCTTTGTATTTCAACACTAGTTCACTTCTCCATCTCAATACTAAAACACCGTGTGATTGTTCAGAATCAGACCTGAGGCTCCTGGACCGAGGACGTATGACCGTCGAGGGTCGGCCATCCTCATCTGTGATGCTGTCGGTGCTACGGAAGTGTTTGAAGAGGAAGTGCAACTCGTCCTGTGTTGGCTGGTATGGAAGCTGGTGAAGTCGCTCCTGGGAGGACGACGAAGACTGGGGACACATAAGGACGCCATTCGGTTACAGATCTGTTCCACATCCTGCTTCATCATCATTCATTTGTGACATTCAACATGAGTCAACACCTTATTGACAGTTGTGTTGGTGACATGATGGTGACTGTAAGTCTAATTTTTGACATCAACATGCACACTGAGTGTTAAGTGCCTGAACAGTGTTGCAGTTTGTGGCAGAGCAACTCCATTTCAGTAAGAAAGCCTTCGTGCTATGGCACATTTTTGATGCGAGTCTTGCTACCATGCTGTGGCTGAGCAAGTCAACGTGTGGAGACCACACGGCCACTCAGTCTTAACCAGACGCGCAACAAACACCTGAACATTGCTCCTGTAAAGTGGCAGAAAACTGAATCAATAAAAGCCTAGCAGTAAAAGTCGGTGATTATAAATATGTAGAGGAGTTCAAAGTTTACATTTACCACCTCGGTTTGCTTATTCATGTCATGCAAGAGCTCTTACCATAATGTTAAGTCGAAAAATCCAATTAAACTGTTATTACACTGTGAAAAACACACAGTAACATTGAATAACAATAACAAACTCACACATGCACAGCACAATTGTGAACAGTAATACATCTATAAAATCTAAATAAAACCCGGCCACCGGCATATTATTGTTGTAGTATGACCAACTTATAGGAGCGCAAATATAAATCTACTTTGACATTTGTAATGTCAGATGAAGGAAACAAGTTAACATTCACATTACTCATAACTGTTGAATCAGACTTTTGTTTCTCATCACTCTTAATTTTTAAAGTCATGTAAGGTCTCGCTGTGCTTTCCGTAACTTATTCTATTAACGCTGTATGACTGCACCATAATTAAGATTCTGGCTCCACCCTCCTCTAGCTGCACACTGTGGTCTGCTGCAGTTTGCATGCCTTCTATGAAAAATGGCTTGAGCGATGATCAAATAAAACTAGATTCATAGAGAAGAATATCAACACAACGCACATCAACACTGTCCTCACACTTGTTTAAAGGCTGATTCTGGATTCACCAGCAAGTTCAGACTACACCAGAGAACAATGAAATCAAATGACACATCTGTGGAGAAAATATAACTGCTGGAACAATAAGTTGCACAGGTTTAAATCATGAAACAAGGTGGAAGAGCCCTTACAACTGCGCACCCGCCATCCAACTACAAGACAATAGAACACAAGCTTGGCGATATGCTTCATTCAGCTCTGTCCAGAAGGTCGACATCTGTGCACTTCTCGTTCTAGTTTCCATTAAAAAAGGGGCGCTGAGGCCTATTGACCTCTGAGGCTGAACCTGGGTCAGCCAATAAACTTTGGAGACAATAGTGGCACATGGTGACTCTTTCTGCCAGCTCACAAACAGTCCACTGTTGACTCTGTTGCATCAGCTGAATGAGACTAATGTGGTGCAGGGAGAATGGTTTGACCAAGGTTTATTGGCGAGTCAAAACTGATTGCTCTCCTCCAAAATTTGACACTAAAATTTCAGTATCTGGATGAATGATTTTTGGATGCGCAACCGACAGCTTGGTCATAAACTGACACCTGAAATGGAGTCCTCCCCGAACTGATGGTGCAGTAGACACTCGAATACATCTCAACAAACAGTGGAAAACTCCCTCTTCCAACTTAAACACTGGCAAGTACCCTGCAGCTTCTCTTCCATTTTGCTTCTTCATCTAGATTTATTTTTGCATTTTGAAAAGGTACCACTGCACAGTCACATGCTCAGTTAGCACAAGAGTTCTGTAAACCAAGAGTGTTTGGGAAGTAAATGTCCCTCTATCCAAATAGAATTAAGGCAGTGATATGCTGATGCTACTAGCCGCAGGTCCGAGCCTTGTTATGTCCAAACCGGCTGAAGCGGCCCCATTTAAATGTCACACAAAGCAGTCCCCTGTTACCGACTGATCACGGCGGCAGGGTCTGATGACTCATTCAAGCAGATGATGATGGAGGAAAAACAATTAACAGTTTGTCATCTTGGCATTTGCTCTCCCTCATTGGATTAGCTAATGATCTGTTTGTGCTCAGAGAGCTGTTGAGAGAGGAGGGTGTCGCTGGTTGTCATTGTGAACTTACTGAGACAGTGGAACTCGGTGGATTGGTTCCATAGCCGGACGAGGGCAGAGAAGCCAGCGACCATCTTCGACCGTCGGCTCTGAGAGGAACGGACATGCGGGTTACATAATGACTGCAACAACACACATTGTCGGGCGCTTCGTATGGGAAAGTCGTTACATAACAGACGCTGTGTTCCGACACTTCTTTTAACACATAATTTGGATAATTGGGCAAAATAACAAGATTTCTCTCAGGCAGGACATGTGAAGTATGCAAGACAAGAACAGTGTGAACACGTGACAAAATAGTTTTGAAGAGTCTACCTGTCAGCTCGAGCCAAGTGACTGAGAAGTAGTCAGCAAGAGAAAGAAAAACAGAGAAAAGAAAGATTAAAGATGAAGATTAGTTATTTATGTGAGAACATTTCAGTTTGAGTGACCGATGCTATCGTTCAGGCAGGCGTTACTTTGTCCAAAAGGATAAGACAAAGTGGCCTTTTGGGCAAATAGGAAGCTGAAACAAAAACACATCCAAACTCTGAATCAAAAATATCAATGGAGATATTGTTAAGAAAGTGTTGCACATTTCTGCCAATTTAATAAAAGTAAGGATGCACCGATACGGGTACTGGGCTTTGGTCCGATATTGGGCTCATACTCATAGAATGGCCACTAATACCACTTTATGGGAACGCGCAGTTTTTGAATGTCGGTTCATGACAATTTTGTCAAATTTGTGTTTGTACTACGATGAAAATTGTGACCGTCACACAAGAAAAATATGCTCAGGAATGTTGTTCAAATAACAATATATAAATGTATGTCAAATTCAAGTGTTATTTTGGTGTCTCCATGTGTGGAAAGGCAGTAGTTTCAGCGATTCTTAAGAACTACTCCAGCTAGCTCAAATTACATTTATGTGAAGACAACATGCCGCAACTTGTAATAAACATGTTTTCCAGTGTTTTTGGGAAGGTCTTCAGATTTGTTTCACTCAAGCACCAACAAGGTTTTCGACACATAAGTCAACTTGTGACACATAAGAAGATTAAGTCCTACCTTTTGTCTTGTGACTCATTCGAAAAAATAGCAACCATTGACAACAAGGAAATAAGAAATAAACGCACCAACTGTTACTAATGATTAACTTTAACTACCAGTGTCACACCTCCTGCTCAAGTTCTGCTGTTATTTACGTGGGAAAGATACAGAAACGTGAGAAATGGATTTTGTTTGAAACAGTCAACAGATCGCTGACAAAAATCATCACTGTTGCGTAAACCAATACTCACCATTTCATCTTAAATACTGAATAATCACATTTATAATGCAGCCTGTTCTGCTGCTTTAGTTGTTATGAATCCATTTGAGGAGAGCGCACCTGAGCTGTGGAGCCTCCCAGGTGTCGTCTCACTTACTGACTCTCTTCTAGTCTACACACGCTCGGAGCGAGTGTTGCCATGGTAACCAGGTGAAATGACGCTTGAGTGGGCTACAGGGTAGCCTCCATCGGAGAGGAGGAAGAGCTGGCAGATAAGGAAGGTGGGAGTGCTCCTGGCTGTCTGTGGAGTCCCCATATATCCTAACTCCCAGGGAACCAGACTGCAATCACAACCTTTTTTTTTTTAACTTCAGATGAGATTAGGCCGGTAATTTTACATCGATATAAGATAGCATCTTTGTTTTATTCCCAAACTCTTAAAAGCTTAGCAACGACCAAAAAAACTTTCTGGAGCATCACAGACGAATGTGAACATCTGTTTTTAATCCGATCCCACGTAGCTATATTTCTCATGTCATCGTTATTGAATTCACTTCCTCATAAAAAAACCGAACAATAGAGAGAGATTTTATTTTTATTTGGCTGCGTTTGGTGAAATGCTTCTTTACATGTACATGTTCATCAGTTAATCTTCATTTTTGTCATTACAAATTCATGCGGACAAAGTATCTGATAAATATGCGAGGGTTGTGGTGGACATGCCCTCCATCACTCCTACAGGAGGTCTTCAAGACCTCAGCCCATTATTGTTTGCAGTTGCCATGGACAGACTGACAGATGATGTTAGGGAGGAGGAGACGATATAGTGATCTGTGGTGAGAGAAAGATGTGTTGGAAGAGAAGCTGGAGAGGTGGAGACAGTAAAAGACGGAGAGAAGAGGAATAAAGTTTTGTAGAAACACTGTGGATGAGAAGAAGAGGAAGAATAGAGACAGCTGTCTGGGGAGTTCTATAGGACACCAGCTCTGACACAAAGACAAGAGACAGAATTAGAAGAGTCAGAGGAGGTGCCTTACAGAGGCAAGCCCTGAAGGGAAATGCCGAAAGAAAATGAAGTTTACGGCCACGGTGTTGCTTCAGTCTGACATTTTTTAAAGTTCTCTGAAGCTTGGTTTGACTGCAGGGAACATCACCAGAAACAAAACACTCCAAAAAGTGTGTTGTGTCTAGGAATCCATCATAACATAATGGCCACTCTATCCCTCGTGAGATGTACCATTTAAAACAAGCCATTTTTGAACCACAGCGATGTGATGCATTTGTACATTTTCAGGTAATTTTGAACAATGCATGTCTTTCACCAAGGCCACAACACTACTATTTTAGTTGCTTTATATAAGCGGCTAAAGGCCCACAGCCCAATCTGCCGTGGTGATTTTACCATGGATTCATTTTTCCAATTACATCGCGCTGCACAAGTGTTGACATACCTTCTGGCAAATGGAAAGTTGAGGCAGGCACTAGTAGACACATTTCGGGGGCTGTCAAGGGGGCTGTTTGCTGCTGACAAGAAACAAAATCATCGAGTTAGTGAAGCACAGTACCTTTTTACCCTGACATAAATTCTCATAATGACTTTTAATATTTGATGTCAACTGCAGCGAGCCACGTGGACATGTACCAACACACATGACTTCATGTCAATAGCAGGGCTGCGAGCCCCCAGAGGCATTAACAAAGTCCTCACTCTGGATTGCATTACTTGTGGGGTGAAATAGGAGGGAGGGCAGTGACCAGCTGCAGACGTTTTACATAGAAGCAGTTATGTAAAAAGAGAGATTAGAGCTTGATTGCACATGTCATCACATAATCCTTCGGCGACCGATAAGAGTGCATTCCCAAACTGATGTCATGAAAACAAACACTGTTGACGGTAGTCCAAAAGGTTTACCTCATTCAACACAGTAACTGACCAATATCACATGAAGCCCCATAATAATTCATCACTAAAAGCCTGTAATATGAGGTTTCTTAGTTAGATAAGCACAATTCAAGTTTCAGAATCAGAATCAACTTTATTGCCATGGTCAGTGGGGATCCCACCAACTAGGAAAGTGCTTCGGAATAAAGTGCTGTCAATAAAATAAAATAAAATAAACAACAAAGGTTGATCACAAATTCAACAGTCTGATGGCCGAGGGGCAGAAGCTGTTCCTGTGATGGGAGGCTCTGGTCTGGATTGACTGTAGCCTCCTGCCAGAGGGAAGAGGGCGAAACAGTATTGTTTTGCTTAGTGATGTACAACCTAACCTCCTCTTCTCTCTCTCCTCTGGGGCTGTTCAAGTTCCCTGTAGTACACAATTATGGACAAGATGTGGCAAGATGTGTGACAATATGTGGTGTATAATTAATACACCACATAGTTCAATAGTAGAGAGACAGAAAATTTAGTAAAAGGCAGAAACTGGATGATGTGGTAACGTGATACACTCGCGGCCACAGCAATTGTCTGGATATGAACATGTCTGCAGTGTGGAGAAACTTTGATTCAGCGAACGAAGATAGACAGAAGGTAATTTGAAAGCTGTGTAAAGCAGATATTGCAAGCTGGGTTGCACAGTAGTTGCTGGAAAGCCTCTTCCTGCAAAAATAAGTCCTAAATGAAGCAGTGATCGCAAACTCCCAGCATAAGTCACAGCGATGGTTTGTAATGGAGAACTTGACTTTGATACACTGCCATCCCTACTTCATTCTTACGTTGATGTCAGTCGTTTGTTGTAGTTCTTTTTTGAAGGATATTATGTCAAAATAATAATTTATTCAGAGTTGCATATGAAGAGAGCTGTAAACTGTGTTTCACCTCCGACTTGCACCAAGTTTGCAGCTGCTTCGCACTGCGTAGACTGCACCAGAAGCAGCATGAGGCAGTATGTGTCATTACACTGAACCACGCAAGTCGCAACACAGCTAGAGCGTTGACGCACGGTACCAGGATAAGGTTACTTGAGCGTTCGCCAGCATGTCTGTGATGAACATGGTTAATTTCCGACAAAGTTTCCGAGATAAAATGAGGGTTCTCTCCAGAGCTTTAGCAGTATAGAGGAGCCCTAATCTGGGGTGAAATCCCAGTGTTTTCAGCTGTTTTGTCAACATAAAGCACGCCTGTCCACAGGACTCCACCTTTTAAGGTAGACCATTAAGTGGGACCATGAAAAACATACACTGTGATCTATTGTCCGTTAGCCTGTACATATCCGCCCCCACCGCCCAAATTCCGACACATCTTCTCCACCCACGCCAACACAGAATTCCCAGCACATTATGGCACTGTGTGTGTTCCAGGCATTTGGAATTGGAGGTGGAGGTTGTTTTTCAGTCTCCATGCCGGATTCAGAAAACAGAACTCAACACAAATTTAGCAGCACTGCAGCATGGAGGGAGCTAACTGTAAAAAACTGGTACACCGTGATGGTGATGGTTAGAATTTGTGAAAGCATACTGTTCTTATATGTTAATGTGATATGTTAACGGAACAGACGCACATTTGCGACAACAAGACTGAAGATTTCAATGATGAAAATGAAGGAACTTTTTTGCTCTTTACTGAATGATCAACTGAAAATCCCCAAAACAAACAGTTATCAAAAAACTGAACTAACTCGTCGATAAATCACGATGAGTGGTTCCTCTGTACACAAAAAATATGTGCGAAAACGTTGAAGACAGATGCTCTAATATTCTTCAATGAGCAGATGAACATGCAAAGGAGGACAGATGATTCCTGCTGAGCTCACATTACACAAACTCAGACTGGTTTAACAAGCAACCGCCTGCTGCTTCAACACGTTTGACAGCTAATTCTTCGCAACAAGAGATACAGAGCTGCACAACGGGTCTTGGTGTGGTCCGACCGAAGGGTATATGCATGATGAGGACGGATCACTTCCCTGACTTAATTTCCAAATAACACCATCAAAAGAAAGTGGAAAAAACTAAGTGATGTTTTGTGTATGGACCTGCATAAGATGCGATCAACAATGAAGTTTTGTTTATCATCTGAAGAATGTTACATGACAGCATGTTGTTGTGCATCAGGCAGGTTTAGTGATGATGAAGACACATGACCAAACAGTATCACTATCACACCTAGTCGTGGTGAACCGTGCAACAGTGATGAGGGTTTCAGGTACATTTAAACAGCATGCCGCACCACCACGGCTTGAATGAGAGCCACCATGCTTTCAGAAAATGATGCCTCAGTTAAAGCGGAAATCTCATGTGACTACGCATTAAAAATGAAGTGGAGTCATCGAAATAACCAGATCACATTCAGGAAGTGATCATGATAATGGTTGTTTTGGGCATTTTTTAAACAAACAAAAACCCAAAATGAACACCATAATAACTAAATGACAGGTGTGGGTTCATGGTTTCAAACAATTCTGGCGATGTTGATCACAATCACCCATTGGGGATAAACGTTCAACTCAGTCCAAGTCATGAGTCTAAAACAGGAAACAAAATATTAACCTCCGTTTTAATTAGCTCCGGCTAATATTAGGCATATCTAAGTGATCTGGTCCAAACACATCTCTACTTCACACATCTGTTTTCCATCCAAAACACCTAAATTAGATGGCTCCAGATTAATTATTGATTTTTTAAACAGAAAGCAGCCATTTAAACGGAAAATTTTGAACACAATAAGCTTCATTATTGGTGCTCTGAATGATCGACCACCAATCCTGATCAGCCAACATCCATGAAAGAGCATATGATCAGCACATGCCGCAGTATTTTTTTCTCTAGTAGAAGATAATGAAAACATGTTTCTGTCCACATACAGTTGTTCTTGCACATCATGCACCCAGATGGTCTCATCATAACTATATTTTGCTCATAAATTGATAGCCACTCCATGTGATGGGTAACAGTAATCGGCACGCTGGCCGACTGGCATCGGTGATCGGCAGCAGAAAACCTGATCGGAGCCTCACGAATCTTTGCGGTTCTTTACAAAATGCAAGAATAATACTAAAAATATAAAATTGTGTTTAGGTATCTATTTAGCCAAAAAAAATTATCTTGTTGAACGCCCATTCTGAAAACAATTCAAATAAAAGCACACTTATAACTTTCCCTGCTACAAAATCTATGGCATTAAAAGCTATTTAATAAACAATTGTAAACAAGTCGCCACAATTACATAAATCAAACAAACAGTCACCTGACTTTCGACACTTTAATTTTACTATTTTGCAGAGGGGGCAAGCATCATCAATCACCTATCCTTCTGCATCCCAATAAAACCCGAAATACGTCCACACTTTGGGCTTCACTCAACTTATGAATTTATGAAACACCAAATCACTATTTATTGATTTGAGGCAGATTCCAATGATGAACAAAACATAAACACTGCTCCATCATCAGGCAAAAAAGTGAGTAATTGGTTAAGTACAACAGGACGGAATAATACAAACCTTTACCTATTTATACCAGTAACAGTCACTTCTCCACACCGGCTATAGTTCATTTCTCTGTGCCACACCACTGAACATTTGCCAGAGGACTGAAAATGACCGATGAAATCTAGTCCAGTGATAGTTTTGGTCAACAAATATTTACAGATCTCACCATACCTCTCACATTCAATATCATATTTAATCATCAACCACAGGGTTGTGTAAAATCTACTGAAACAATCTGTATCTCAATGTAGGAGTGACAATCTATTGTGAAATATTGCAATACTGTAAGTATTTGTTAACAAGAGCCATTATTATTTAAAAGAAAAAAAACACATTGTACACGTTCCACATAAGTTGCAACGCCACACTGGTCCAGTGCTGAGGTTTTATGGCGTTCCATGTGTATTTGACTAGAGTGGCACATTTTACAAACTCTTTGCTATACTTTAAATGGCGCGAATGCCAGTCTTATCTCATCAGATTCAACCATCATGGCGTTTAGCCGCCGCTGACATTCCTACGTGGGATTGAACTCTTGCACAGTCTTGGTGTCTATTACGAAGAGCTGAAGGAGGTCACTGCACCTCATGTATGTACATGTACAACCTCAGAGGAAGCATTCTGAGCAGCTCCATCTGAGTTAGCATTGCGCAGCTAACCATGATTAGCATCACCTATGTGGTTCCTTGTGCGAGTTTGTGGTGTACATTGCCTCAAAACATTGTTTGATTTGGGTCTGAAAAAAAATGTTTGCTGCATATATTGGACATCTTTTTGATTTGGTTGTTGTGTTGAGCATGTTCCTGAAATTATTTGTGACGCCTTCAAGAGACGAAAAGCAGTTGGTCAGGCTGGTTTCAGCTGTCGATCAACGGCAAGCATGAAACATGGTTCTTGGTCCGGTGTTTAAGCGCCGCTTTGAAGGGACAGCCCAAAAGTGACTGTGATCACTGATGTCACATGACAATCATGGTGAATGATATTGTGAATTTGCGACGGTAATTTCTTGAATGGTTTTCATACTCCTCTGGTCAATAACAGTGCATCCAACATCTAGCTATTGTCACATGGCCAGCATTTTCGTTGCATCTCGTTCATACATAAGAGGTTTGTTGACAAGATCTCATCTTAATTTTTATTGATGAAAAAAATCAGTAATGGCGGTTGTGAGTGGTGGACTGTTATGAAGGATCAAGGTAGAGGTGAACTAACAGGAAGGACCTCAGTCGTGGACGTATCCATCGGGGTTCAGACTCTCTTGCAGAGACTTCCCATCATGATGCTGCTGGTTAAAAATACACAAGGAAAAAAACAGTGTATCTCACCTGTGTGCAGAGAGAGTGGGGATAGTGGCCGGGACAGTGTGGGTGACGGCGTCCCAACACCAAGACTCTTCCTGTTGCTGCTTCGGCAGCTGAAGGACAAACACACACACAAGAGAAAAATACATGAACAAACTTTCAGACACACAAACTGGTTTGGTAAGTGGAGTCAGGTGAGAGTTGCTAAGAAAGAAACACAACAACACAACAAAGAGAATACCTTCCCCAATAGAATTAGTATTTGCAAAACATCTTTTTTTTAATTTGTAACAAACTTTAACAGTCAAGAGGGCGGGCTCTGCTCATCACCAGGTCCAATCACGTATTATATCATTTGAGAGCAACAGATGCCTAAAACAGCCCCTATCTTTCCCTCCCAAATCACAGCCTTCATACCTCCACCTTAATTATCCTTCTCATGCAACGCACTGTGATGCATTTACTTGAGCTCTAGTGCACCATGACAACACCAGAAACTTTAGCTGATGTTCCATGACAGTGTGACAGCAAAGAGATTAGGACGAGATGTGACGCTTCCAGTGTGAAGCCAAGAGCCGTTAAGCTGCGACCAATGTAGGACACAGTAATTCGGGCGTGGGCAGCTTCTAAGCCAGGAGTGGTGAGATGAGGGCAAGACTTAACGCTTGTGTGTGAGAAATAACATTTGCAATTCAAATGTTAGGAGGCACTCCAGGGTGAATAAATATGTTATTATTAGGGGTGTAACAATACGTCATTTTACGAGACATGATAACAGAACTCAGAATACAGAACAGCAGAATTGCATTTTATTATATTTTAAAAAAATGCCCTCCAACTTCTGTCCACTACAGAGGCTGCTCATGAAAATAAATATGTACATTTATTGTTGCATTATGCACAAGAGCAGCGGAAGAATATAACTAAAAGCAAATTACTAATTTTCATTATTCACTTGAACACTCACTAAGAGTTCTGGTTTCTGTTGTTCACACTGTGTCTGACCTGTGAGTATGGGAACCACCTGCAGGGCTGCTGGAAATAGGGAGGACAGGACGGGTAAAAAGCAATAATGAAGCTGTGAGACGTCGTGTTATCTTTGTTTTATACTTGTGTTCTAAGATCTGAGAAGCCAGAGCCTCACAAGATTCTGGGTACACAGGTTCCAATGACTACGCTCCAATTGTACAATTGTTTTTCAGTCCGTTTCTTCCTTTGCTAAAACCCATCCAGGTTTCAGTTATTGTAGTTTTGCCACCACACAACATCAAATACGTCTTATCTTTCCTCTGCGCTAATCAACTGTTCAAGTCTCTTGTCTTTTTGAGGACACTTTATCTGTGAAAGAAAGTGACCACAACATTTGACAGCTGTCAGCACAAATTATTGTTCTATGTTGCAACTGATTGACATGGCTGAATACTATATTGTCTGGAAATAACCACATGCTCTCAAGATGCTCAAAGACCACATAAAGTCCAGTTATCATAACCAGAGTTTATTGCAGTGAAAACGACTGTATATTGTTGAAGATTTATACCAGGCCTGGCCAACCCACGGCTCCCGAGCCAGATGCGGCTCTTCACCAAATGAGCTGCCGAGCGGGCTGCGATTTTGGTCAAGTTGCTATTAAGATGATCATTTATACAGGAAATAACACAAAAAAAGTAAGAGCTGGGAAAATGTCAAAATATTGTTCATAGACTTCGACTTGCGTTTAACTTTGAAACATAAACAATAGACCTCGCCGCATGGGCTTGTTCAATGCCTATGAGAGTCATGGACCGTCATCAGATCTAAGATCAACACGATTTACATGACTTAGTTCCACGTTTCACTTTGTCATGACCTAAACTATACGTATGGCATGTGTTTCACCTATTATTCATTGTTGATCGTCGTGAAGTCCATTTAATTCAGTGGAGTGAAGATGAGACGCGCCAGTCTGCAGCGTCGCTCCATACACAGAGTGAGGCGACATTATTGGTGGCATGAGCCACGTATAAAGGTAAAATAAATGGCGCACAAAGTTCTATCTATGCCGCTTGATATTTCAAGGAGGATGATGGTAAAATGTATGAATTTAAAAAATACATGCAAAAGCGATACACTCCGGACGCGAACCAGCAACCTTGAGACACATAGGGATGTGCTTTAACCGGTATACTGCCGCTAAGTCACGTGTCCAGCTGTTCAGGAGAACCTTACAGCCTCACATATTTGTAAGATGTGGTTCTTTTCAGCAACACAGTAAAACAATGTGCCTCTTAGCCTCTGACTGGTTGGCCACCCTTGATGTTAACTATCAGTAAAACCCCAGGAGTGTCAACATTTGGGCCTTATGTGAAGACATGGGTGGGGTCAAGCTATCTTCACCCTTCCTGCGGACCAAGATATGACATGCCTCCATAGGACAAGTCTGCGTTTTACACATACAAACTATCTTTTTATTAATGGTCATGACATTGTGCTAATGAGGACATTTTAACAGGAAATGTGAATTAAATAATCTGACAGAATAAGGAAGCACCAGCAGGAAGATCGGTGAAAGTCTGACCATCTTTTGTCGGTCTGAATTTCAAAGGTTCTAACAGTGACCAGGCAGTGACTCCCATGGACCATCATGAGAGGGGCAGTTGTGACTATATGAGGTCGGGCTCGGTAAAATGTGGCAGGTGGTCATATTTCACAGCTCATCTGTTGACTAGAACTCTTGCACTTCACATCTGTGCATCACATAATCTGTGGAAAGCAGTGAATATGAATCCCAGGGAAACATCCCATAAATCCAGTGGATCAGGCGGCTAATCTTTAGAATATCTCTGGTTTGACTCGCTACCAAAAATACTTCATGATCCAGTGGAGCTCAGGCTTATGATTCTTAACAACATTTCTTTGTCTCTGCCCACTAAGATTTAACTCAAAGGAGGAGGTTATTTCCGCCTTCACAGCAGCACTGCCTTGAGAAATGTTTATATAACTACAACTACAATCAGCAAGAAAAGACGTCAACAACGAGGAGCTGATGGGGGCCAATATAGGGCCACCTTCTCGCCACATGGAGGGAGGGATGGGGGGGTAAACAGCAGGGCCAGCTTGAGCCACAGATGTCCAGAGTGTGTGCGATTGTGTGTGTGTGCATGCTTAATCCCTCAGCATTAATGCCTCCAAATAATTTTGGAAAAAACAAAAACACAATCTCTTGACAAGAGAGTTTCTTCAAAGTCACGTCATATTTCCACCAACTGTTGAGCAAATTATTTTCCTTTTTTTTTTGCATTGTCCCATTTATCTTGATTGATCTTTGCCAGATATGGTAGCCATCGGACCCGCTGAATTTTCAGTCCATATTTGGTCGATATAACTTCCTGTTGATGCTGCAGCCACAGACAGAAGTGCAGCCACGTTTTACATGCCGAGTTCTGTTCACTCTTTCACACTAGTGGATAGTAAATAGGACACAATCCAAATACATGAACTTGATTCAGGATGAAGCTCTTAAATGTAATTATGTAAATATTGAGTGTCACTTGTCCTCTGACTAATAACCAGGTGAACGTTCTATATGTTAAAATATAGAATATCAGATGCTAAACGTTTTGTCACACTGACCAACATGACAATGGCGTAAAATCAAAATGTGTCCTTAATGGGGCCCAATAATCCTGCATCTGTCCTGTGGACATGATTATGGTGGATATCTGTGTTTTGGAATTGAAACAATCCAGAGAGAAACTTCATAACAAAATGATAAGAACACTACCAGTACTCGCGGAACTAAAGTTCATGTGTGCCGCCAGACACCTGAAGGGAGGAGCAGAGTGACAGTTGCTTCAGATGAGTGATATGTATTTACATAAATACTTGTATTTTTACCGACATCAGTGCATCAAATGCCAAAAAATAACGTATACGTTTTCTTCTTCTTGATGCATTTTCGACTAGTGCGACTTGAGCAACATATAGTCCGAAAAATGTGGTAGTTTTGTGGATTGATGTGAGCATACTTTTGTGGGTCATAGGCCATTAATAGTTATTGCTAAAGAACAGAGAAGGAATCTGCAGTAGGTTTTCTTGATCTTGGTACGTCTGAGCCAGAAAATGTCTCCCTATGCTAAACAAAACAAATCGCATCACAAGTTAGGGCCGGAAATCCACCTGCAAAGTGGATCTCCGAGGAAAAGCGTGAAGACAATATGTGAGCATCCTGTCTATCAGTTTACGGTTCCGATTGTGGGTTCTTCTTTTAGAGCAAGACACAGTTGTGCAACAAAACAACAGGCCTCTCAAGTGTAGGTTGAGATGAAGTGATGAGTCAATACTTGTTATTTGATATACTATCGACACTTTAAAGGGCGAGGAAAACATCATCCAGGTAGCAGCTGACACCTGATACAGCCACTATCAGGTCCCACAACTGTCAGTAGCAACAGCCATCTCAGACCTCCAGGCACTTGTTATCGTCCCACCAACACACTTTCTCATTCACATAAACGAGTCGTTCCATCACCACGTTTCCTTCAACTTCGCCCCGAGCAGCTCATCAATGAAGCCTTGAATTCAGGGATAGCTTCGATATTAGCAGGTTCTCTGAGAGCAGCAGCTTTTAGCATCAACACAAGCAGGACTCGGTGGGTGAAGACAGAATCAAAGTGGCTACATTGTTGTAGCATGGTGGCGTAAATAAAAAAAAAAAAAGCTTCAACGCGCACTAACCTTTTAGACCTCTTCAACAACGCACCGGGAACATAGTGCGACTTGTTCTGAGCCGGCACCTCCGTCCACTGACTCGGATCCGACATGCTGGAAAATTCTATCGCCGAAGTTCGAGTTCTTTCATTGAGCTGAAGCTCCGGAGGAGCCCGCGGCTGCCTGCGCTGCTATGCCCACCATGGTGTCTCCTTCCCCGCGGCTTCTTTTGTATGCAGCCCGCCGGCCTCTTTCGCCGGACACTTTCGCTCTGTCTCCGGTACCATAACAGAGGTTCCGAAACGGCAACTGCGAGGTCGGTTCGAGAGCCAATGCGTTTGTTATAACTGACCAGCAGCGGCGGTTTGTGTATCCAGACAAGAGCTGCGTGTCTGTCCGTGTGAGCAGCTCGGAGTCTGATGGGGCGTTCAAGTGCGGCTCGTATACTTTGGTATCGGCTGTCCTAAATTTGCACCAGAATTTCACAGCTTTTACAATAACTCGTCAAGAGTGTCCCTGGAAGACACATAACTTGTAAAACTACACGTAGCTCCGCTTGGTTTGTTTTGTTTTTGATGTAGTTCATTTATATTCTACCGGCGTGGTGAGATACTACTTCTGTCCTACCGAGGCCACCGTAGTCCGCAGAACTGCGACTAGAGGCGCGCAGTCCATTACATAATAAAGGAGTGCGAAAATTCAATTAACGTAACTTGAGAAACGTTTCACAATGGGAGTCAAGACGACTGGTCTTTTCTAAGTAGAAATTACTTGATGTAGCACAAAAGTGCAGTTTAACGACTAGCAAGTAACAGCAGATCGCAGTAAAACTATGCCGTCCAACTACATTTACAGTTTAGTTTAACTCTCCACATCCTCCACAGTATGTTCTACACATTTTAAATAAGAGTCTTATAAGATAATCCTGAGTGTGAGGAGTGTAAAACTGAATTTGTCAGCCCCAAAAATGGTCATGTTTAATATTTACTATCAAAACTCTTACGATGGAGACAGCTGACTGCTCCGACTTCTACTGGGACTGGAATTAATTTTCTCATGGATTTTCTTGGAAAGAAAATAAATGAATAAACACCCAAGACCGCTGTCATCCTCTTTAATTCCACGTTGCAATTTAGTTTCCAGGGAATTCTTTCCAGCGATCAGTGGAAGGGAAAGGAAGAAGAAAAATAGTCTTAAACGAAACTACTTTTTTTCCACTTTTAGATTAAAAAGGCAATTTATTACAAGGCATTTCCTTATGTCTATCATTTACTTATTTTGAGTTATACTTAGAATTCAAATTGTACTTTGCTCTGACCCCAAAGGGCTGCCCACGTGGCCCGCCAGCCACGCTTTGACCACCTTTGTTCTAGATTGACAGTGGGAGAGACTCTTGCTGTGTTGAGATTATTGCGGTTCACCACAAACTAAACAAACAACTGCTTTTTTTTTTTCTTCATGTGTGGGGTCTCTGACAGACAACTAATCTCTTGGCTCTGTAGGTGCTTCAGCAAATCAATAGCCAGGTTGTTGATGAAAGAGATATGTGTTCATATTTCGAAAGACATCAATGCCAAGGGGAATAAAGAAATACTACAATATCGACTCGGCAGCAAGACATTTTCTGGTTATGATTCCTTGCTCAGTTACTATAGATTGCATCCCAAAATACAACACAAGATGACCTTAGAGTGAGGTAACACTGTTACCAACCAGCAGTGTGGCACAGTATTCACCAGTTCACCGTTCTCTACAATCCACAAAAGAGAACCAGAACAGGTGTATGAGATTTTGGCAGCACTCACACTGCTCACATATTCATAGACACGACGGATGCAGTGGCTTCTGTTTGCAATGTTGCCTTCCTCCGAAGCTGCCTGCACTGTTGCCAAGCAACCCACACAGATTAGACACAACTAATATGATCTGAGTCTTTGCTGGTGAAATGGAGTTCCTTAAGTCAAAAGACATCTCAGACACAGTTACTCACAAGAACCCCGTATGGTTCAGTATGAGTCTATGTTTTGGGGTCACTCTTTCATGATTCTGAACATTTCACATGATTTCACTGTTGTGTTTTTAGTGAACATGCTGCAGTTTAATGCCCTTATGACTCTTAGATTTAGCAGTTTTATAATTCCAAATCGCCACCACAACATGAACCTTCAACCTCATCACTACTTCTTCATGTTTTTTGGGGTTCTAGCATGAGTGTGTGATCATCATCTAGCCGACACAAACATCATTGTTATAAAACTCATAGCAGCTTTTTGCTTTCTTTGTCTTAGTGAATTCAGAATCCGTGTTTATCACAGAAGGCACATAAGGAAAATCTCCTGCACACATTCCCCGGCAATTCTGGAGTCACACACCAGGTGGCGACAGGAGATTTTTTTTTTTTTTTTCATTTATTCTCAGCATTCAAACAGCAAGCACTTCAGGGTCTCTCACGTGTGTGATCTCATGATTCTTACCTCCAGGGGTGAAGGGTTTGTAAGGGACTACAGGGACTGCAGGGGCTGCATGGACTCAGGACAGTGGGGCTCTGGCAGGTGGGTGATAAACTGTAAGAGATGATGGTTGCAAGAATAAGCGCGCTGACGCAGCACTACAAAACACCGGCATCCATCATCAGTCAGGAGACACAAATGCAGGAAGAGGGTTGATGAAAATGTGGTTCAGGAGTGGGTGGGACTTTTTGCACAAAACATTTCACTTCACAAGGCAGGAAATTTCACCATCACATTTCACAACATTGACAAATAAGGTGACACCTCATCATCAAAGGAGCATCAAATAAAGATGAGACTGTAGTGAGACACGGGCGGAAGATAGCCACCTTCACAAACATGAGCTCTCAGAAAAAGCTAGTACTATGATGTACAGCTTCCAAGTGTGAAGGGAAGGTCAGCTTGCTGCCATGGCAGGACTAAAAATGGTCACTCAGCACGGCATCAGGATCAACTGAATTACAGCCGTTCAGTCGATCCTTGACAACCAAGTGAAAGCTGACGCACTGATAAGATCAACAGCATGACATAATTCCACAAACGGCGGGATGCAACCCTCCGGTCACTGAACTACAAATCTCCTCTCCGGAGAAATCCCCTTCATGTAAACTAGGATCAGAGTCTCACTTGCTGTTGCTTCTTTCACGACATAATCCCTGCTACAGAGTGACTTTTTCCCCCATTAAAATCTTCATTTCTGACGAAACTATCTACCATCTATCTCAATGTTACTGGCAGTTATTCAGCAAATCCCACGGATGGCATCGAGTTTAAAACTGCTCTTCACCAGACGCATATTGAAAACTTTAAATTCCAAAGCCCTGACAAAAGGCGTGCTCAGCCAGCCGGAGGCGTTCATCATCCCCATGCTGACCATGTGTGGTGGCTATTCCTATTGATTCCTCAGCTCTCTGATGTGGGCTTCAGCGGCTGACTGTTGTGTCAGCGCTGCAGAGGCTGCTGCAGGAATAAACATGTTGTCATAGTGATTAGCATGAGGACGGGAGAACATGGAAGTTCGTTTTGTTGTTGACCATTAGTGCATGATCACGGAGTGGGCTATTGTGTCGCACGGTGATTGACTGAGGGACATCATTCAGATTAATTCACAGGTTAATCCAGAATTGGATGAAGCTACTTTTTGAACCAGCTCTCTTTACGGTGAGCTACTGCAGCACTCTGAATTATTGTGTCTCTATAAAGAATAAATGGATCAAAAGTTGACACAGAATAGCTCCAACTTACATACATGATCTGAAATGATCAAGAAAGTCATTGACTGTTCTCACACACAAACTTCTCCCCCCGCAGTAGACGTCTCTCAGCTCCATGGTCACATGACCGATCGTGGCGGTGTTGTAGAACCTTGCTGTGTCCGTCACGTCGCAGACTGTTCTGTCAGTGTTATTTTGGGGTTAAACCGTGGGCAAGTGACACGGAAAACTTTGAGTCGGCAAATGGAAAAGCTAACAAAGACATTATTTTATCTGCAGAACGTAAACAACATGGGGAGCAGGACTCATTCAGACAGCTGCCATGACTCTCAGGGAATCCTGATGGTTGCAACAAAGGGGGAGGTTTGTCCAAGTGTGACTCGCAATGACAGCTATGTCGATCACCAGAGACTCAGAGCTGAACCAGGTAGGGTGGTTTGGGTATGTGATGCAGCATTTTTAGCCCTAGTACACATGGAGTAGTTACATCTATCTGGCAGGAAAGCAAGTCCAGATCAAGAGATCACATTAATGTGGGAATATGATGATTTCCCCAGCAGCAAATCAGATTGTTTTTTGAAGTTTTATTTTGTAACAGTGTCACTAATTGAAAAGCCTGACCTGCCAGTTTTGTTTTAATTTTTCCGCTAGCTGACATCATGTGCCTTCAGTGGCTAACTGTTACTTCTACTAGTGAAGGAGGCATGTGCTGGTTTCCTTGCAGCACAAACACAGAAAACACCACGCTACAGAAACACTAAAAAAATAAAGGGCAGCATGTGTCACTTTCACAACAGGTAACAAGAATTAACACAGCACTTCCTGCAGTCACTTGCACAGTAATGGCAGGTTTTAGAACCAACATATTTCAGTCTTTCCTCCAGACAGGCAACTCTGCTACATGTCCAGGCTAGTGCTCATGAAGGCAAACTGCAGGCCGCCGGCTAGTTCTTTCCTCCCACTAGTCCTAGCTTTAGCTTGAAAATGCTACATACTCACTGGAATAGTGTTTAGTTCAATTGCAAGTGGCTTATTTCGACCTAGGCTGAATTGCAAATGGCGACACACTTGGATGGCTGTTGTCGTGTCAAGCGACTGGATTATCTGACCTTTGTGGAGGTATTGAAGATCTGCCGTTACTTCCAGACTGTTGAGCGTGACTGAGTATAAACCACTCACTAAATTTTATAATCATAAAAATGCGCAAGGATGCGTAACATCACTTCTGTGCGAGTTTTGACAACAGGGTCCAGCACTAAGAGTGATGAATGTCGAAAACAAATGCGCATCATGCCAACAATGAAATTAGGTTTTCTCATCAGAGCAATGAAATGAAAGATTTTTATCTACATTTAAAAATCCCTCCAACGAATCACAAGTTGTGGTCGCAAATATTGACAAAATTTCAACCAATACCGTTCTGTGAGGCGCTGTATTTTGCTCCTGTTGCCACGATTATCATCGTATTCACAACCAGCTTGTTGAGATGAAGTCGGCTCCAAATACTCAGATTACAACACAAATATTGCCACCCTGGGTCACTATTCGGACATGAATGATTCTGAATTCATTTATAAATGTCCAAATTTTCACCTTTCGGCCAGTGATACAATTTTTGACTGAATTTTTCTTGACATTTCTTGTTGGCACGAAGTTTGTTTGGCTGTTTTTGCTCTTTTTTTAAGCCGCAGGGTTCAGTGTGTGTGAAAAAGTAGCACTTATAATCCAGGAATTACAGTAATAATTGTCTTAAGGTTCTCATCAAAGCTTTAGCGGAATTTGAGCCCCAACACTGGAGGTTTCCTGCTGGTTTTGTAAAGCATCACTCACTATGTCGGCCATCCCTCACCGTCAGTCAGAGAGAAACGCAGTTCAAGGAAGACTGTCAAGGATACACACACCCTCTGCTGAGGAAGAAAACCCTGGGGAGAACCCTGGTCCTCAAGCGTACATATATTTTTAATATCAATAACGCTCTTCCTAATGTTAGTTATACATTTGTGTGTCATATAAACCAAAATTTTGCCTTTAGGACTCTATGGGACCCAGCCATACGCAAGGTCCAACTGTATCCACTTAAGTTCGGAGATATCACGTAGCCCTCAATCTTTGGGAAAAGAAAGTCCTGGAACACCTGAGAAAACAGTCAAATGGAAGCTAGTTTGGGCTGATGCTGATGATTCCTGGCAGAAAAGCCTTCATGCCAACTACTTCCTCCCGTCCAAAGTGCATCATTACGCATTCATGCTCGGTGGAATCATGCACCTGTGCACGAGCTCGGGGGGCGAGGTAGAAGCCTACGAGCGTTATTAAATAAAAAGCTGAGATAATCCACTGAGGAGGCTGGTGGAGAGAGCAGCGAATGCAGCGGGGAGCTCCTACGCTTTATGGATCAGCATGCTGTGGGAAGCAGGTATCCCCACCACCATTATCGCCTTCACCAAAACAAAAACACTCCCTGAGGAGGCAGGGTGGGTGGGGCGGGAGGGGAGACACGATTTTCTGGATAACTGGTTTATGTAAATGCTAAAACATCTAATCTCCCGGGGCCGTTTGTCTTTCCACGCTGCTGCTGCTGCTGCGAGGCACAACATATGATCCAAGCAGGAACCATGCGTGTCGGCTTGGTGGAGGGTTAAAATACACCACTGTGGAGGAGGACAACAATGGTTTAAAATATACAGCTACTTTGAGTAATCGGAAAAATGAACAATAAAATGGACAGAGGAAATAAAAAAATAGATTTGTGACTTGAATTTTACTTTTCTACTACATCTAAAAACTGGAATCGTGTCATTGAAATGCTGAAACACAATTTAAATCCACATCTTTGGAGGCATAAAGGCTCAAGCACAACACAACTGTATAACAACAGAGTGAAGTCAAAGTTGACAATGTGAACTGAGACATGTATTCGTCTGGAGGCTAACTCTTAAAAGCAAGCAGGACTTACTCTAAAGTGAGTGAGGGGATCCTCAGCTTGTCTCTCCGGGACTTCATGCTGGTAAACACCGGCTTCACCACGCAGCAGCGCTCGCTCCCTCCGCCGGCTCTCGGCCACTCATCACTGCGGCTTGGGACTAAAAATAACCCCTTCAGCACCGGAGTATCATTGAGCAGCAGCTCCTGCGGATTCCCGTGTTTTTAAAGTCACGCTGGTGGATGAATACGCGAGGAATACAACGCAATTCCCACCTTCGCGGAGCAGCCGGAGGACGACGCGACCGAGGGAATGACGGGTCAACTCCGAGTGACGGCGGGGAGCGAGCCGCGGTGGGAGTCGAGGAGGGCGGGTGGAAGGGGGAGGCGGTTATTGGAGGACGGTGACTGAAACAGTTGGGGCGGTGGGTGACAGCCAACCGAGACCGAAGAGTGAAGCGACCCAACTTGACGGACACAAGAGGGTCTATTTTCACTATGGGGAAACCTTGAAATGGCTAATATCTGAATTTAGAGCGCGTTTATTTACCTTTACGGTATTAAAACACTCACGAAATACGCCACAAAGGCTCTTGGGAAGCAGACAGAAATCACGTAAACGCGTACAGGGAAGTAGCGGGCGTGATGCGGCCGCGGAATTCCTCCGCAGCGGACCGCTATTTATATGACGTTCAACAAAGAATCGAGAATGGACACAAGAACATTAAGCTCACAGGCTTCATACTATGACTGCTGCGAAATTTAGGTTGTGTTTGTTGTGAATTCTTATTGTGCTTTCGTAGTATTTATATTTATTATGGCTGTAAATTGAGTAAAATCTGCAATGTTATCTTATGATTTGTTTATTTTTGGTGACATAGTTGATGGACACATTTCAGTTTCCTCAATTTAAGGGATTTTGCGTGTAAATACAAACAATGCAGGCTGAAAAGACAGAAAAGCATTGAGTAAAATCAGGGTTTCCTTTTTGTTTTGTCACAATCGGCTAAGAATATTAGGCTCAAACTTGTTCCAAGAGTCTACCATATGCCTTAAGCTGTTGCATATAGAGGATTGAAATGTCATTATTTGGTGGCTGGTGCGGTGACAGATACAACATTTAACTATGTATAAAATACCACATAAATCACAAAAACAGAACAGAGCGAAGTAACAGAAAAAAAAAACAGTATGTGTTTGTTAACAATGACAGTGCAAACAATTAAAGTGCAACCAGGAGTGTGGGTGTGTGTGTATGACCGTGCATGTGTGAATGAATAAACAGGTCCCTGAGATTCCAACGTCTCAGTAGCTTGGTATAATATAATATATTACGCTCAGTCACTATGCTGCTTTCAGTCAAAAATAAATAAATGGGTGATCCACTGTTATTTAATTTTATTTTAAGTGTTAGTAACTATGTAGAGTGTTCCTCGGCTAATGGACGCTGTGAATCAAGCACAGACCATAAGGACATCAGTTTCCCTGGTTTCTATGGCGATGGAATCAGTTTGCTCGGTCGTCAAGGTGAGAGCTTGACAACACAGTCCCTCCCAAAGTAGACACATGTGACCGCTTGCATTCCGTCAGTGCATCACCAGAGAAAACCTTTCTTTATTGCCACCACATTGATTCAAAGTTAATTCAGCGACCAGTGACTATAGAAGAGAAATGGCTTTGTTATTTGAACATGGGCGAAGATGAAGATATTGGGTTTTAGTTGTGGTGATTTCCTCTGTCTGACAGCAAGTTAATTGTTTTGTTAAAGCGCCATTTAATGAGGGAATTGGTTGCACGGTCACCATGGCAACAAGGGTATCCCTGCTCTCTCCTCGTCTCCAGCGTGCCGCTTGAGCTCACGTTAGATCTGACATGAAGCTTCACCAACAGAAGCCATTTAGTGGAATCCTCCTCTGGTGAGGTTTCATCCAGCTCAGTCGAAGATATTGGATATCAAATTATACATCGGAGTAGCACTTAAACATTGCCTTGGTCGACAAGGTAAACACTGATCCTCAGTCCACAATTGTGTGGAATCATCCGCCTTTTGACTCAAGCAATAATTTATATAAAATAATAATAAAAGCGCTGAATAAAAAAAAAATCATTCTTTATTTTGTTATATTTTTATAATTTATAATAAAATAAAATAATAAATAATAGTGCATTTCGCTAATGCACTTGTCTGTTATCTTACAATAATACTACGAATAATAATAATACGTCTGTAAAAGTCGTCGTTTTGCACTGGTTGCCTATAATAGATCTGATGATCCTTAAATCTCGATAAGCAGCAGTGGAGAATCAACAACATTTAGTCCACATGAGGGCGTCATCTTGCCAAAACAGCACTGGAGCATACACTCTATGGCTATTAGAATATGAACTGTTCTGAATGGTTATTAAAAACAACTTGCAGTTGGTCCTGAGCAATAAAATTTTGTGTCGATTTTAACATCATATCGTACTTTCTGTATATAAATGCTATCGTAATTAAAATTCTAATGAAAAATAGATATATTTAAAGAATACATTTTATAATATGCCCTTATATATTTAAAACCATGTGTTACGTCAGCTGTTGTTTGTGTTTACTCTGCTAGTCATTGGTCCGCGCTGTGACGTGTGATCTTACCTGCGTAAAGCAACATGAATGAAATCATCATGAAAATATATATTTGGTTTGTCTGGTCTATGACTGGAGAGGCCATTAAAGGTGAGTTTTGAAATGGGCAGTACAGTTAGAGTTGGAGTTACATTGCAAATCTGGATGTTATGTGGCATTTGCAAAGAGCTAAATAAATGTGTCTTGAACCAACAGAGTGTTAATCTTTGTGCAAATTGTATTGTACTTTTAGATGCTAAAAATGCTGCCCGTCCTGGTTGAATTTCCAAAGATTTTGACTGAAAGCAATACAACAAGGCTGGGCGATAAAGAGGTGATTCATAGGTGTCAAAAAAGACATTAGACAATGAAGATAAAGTGTGGTGACATCATTATTGCAAATCTAAATAAATCTGTTTTTATTCCAGAATGCTGGGAACAGGAAAGAGTGTCAGTCAGTGAAGACACTGAAGGTGGTATGCGTGACTGAAGTGCGCGTGACACTTTATTGATTGCCATTTCTTGTGATGAGGAAATGAAGTGTTGTGACTTTTTAGTGCTCTCTTAAGAATGACGTGCATGTCGACACTACTTTTAAATTCACCACACTGTGCGTGCACCGTGCAGCAGAACCACAAGCTGTTTTATAGGACGTGGTCAGTGCAAACTGTTTCTGCTAAGACTTTCAGCCAGGCGAAGCAAAAACAATCTCCATGGCCAGCATCGATAAAATGAAGCTTGGTGTGATCCTTGTCTTCATCGCAGCTCTGCCACTCCACAGTAAGTTATTGTTATTATTATTGTATGAATTCTGCAATCGTTGTTCAGAGATTTTGGAAGGTAAATGAGGAGATTTTAATGCTTTTTATGTCACCATCTCTAGCACTAAATTGTCAATAAAAGGCCATGAATGGTAAGAAATAGAATGCATCAGTATCAAGTAAAACTGAAAACTTCCGCCTGGCGTTTGACAATGAAACAAGACTGAAGAATTGTGTGTCTGTCTTCAGCCTCGCACACGATGAAGACGTTGGTTTGCACAACAGGTGACACCATTTGGCCTCGGGTGAAATCTCACGCCGTTTCACATAGTTTTCTTGTTGTTGGTTGTGAGTGTCAATTGTGTCAAGTGTTGTGGGTTATGGTAGTGGTTTCATCTTGTGTTTGTCATTTTACCCTTTAGGCCACCGAGCATTTGGCCACTTTAGAAAAGTGAGTGCCGCACAAGTGTGTCTGTGGTCGTGTCCTCTGTCAGCGCATGAGAAGTGAGAAACATGACACCTTTTTAAATAAGTTAAATAAGGATTTAAAAGAAGGTTTAGGCTTGGTAAATGAGAATGTCAAATAACATGGACCCTGTTGTAATCTTGGGGTCTCACGCTTCACAACATCAGTGTTTCAACATCAAAGACGGTTTCTTCTGCTTGCAGGTCAAAGTGGGAAGGAAGTGACCGGGATACTGGGCTCCAGCGTCACACTACAGTTCCACTTCAGCACCACCGTGATGGATGTTAAGTCTTTCACTATTCAAGTGAGAGACAGTCAGAGTGTCAGTGGGATAAAGAAGATTGCTCAGTGTGATGTAGCAAGGAGAAGCTGCTCAGGAATGGAAGTTAATGACATTTACATAAAAAACAACTCAGTTTTTTTCCAAATCTCAAGCCTGACTGAACATCATTCCAACATCTACTGGGCCACTTATCTGCCAGACCTCAGACCAGTAGACAGTGATGAAGTTCATCTGAGCGTCCTGCAGCAGAACAGCAGTCCCACTGGTACGTGTCACGAGAATCTGACATCACCGCGAATCTGGACTAAAAAAGAAATATGAATTATGAAAAAGAATTATGTTACTACTAATGTACATAACACTTCACTCCAGTATCACTGTGACTTTTGAAAATGCAAATGCAACCCAGAGTGTGTGTGTGTGTGTGTCTGTGTGTGCAAACTTGTATAGCTATACTTGTGGGGACCAATTATTGGAAACACACCTACTTGTGGGGACCTTTTGCTATTTGGACCTATTTATAAGACCTTATGCCGCTCACCACAAGGTTTAGCCTCAAATCGAGGATTAAAGCTTCAAAGTAAGTCAGACATTATAATTCAGTTGAAGTTTGGTTCAGGCCCTGGTTAAGGTTAACCATTTGTTTAGGATGGTTGGATTCAGGATGAAAGGCTGGAGAAAACATGATAGTCAATGAAATGTCCCCACAAGACATAAAACATACTGTAAAGCGTGTGAACTCTTTCCGC
Organism: Synchiropus splendidus; assembly: GCF_027744825.2. Lineage (NCBI taxonomy): Eukaryota > Metazoa > Chordata > Actinopteri > Syngnathiformes > Callionymidae > Synchiropus > Synchiropus splendidus. The sequence continues at coordinate 8,352,582 of NC_071334.1, read as the reverse complement.
TTCTATCCAACTGGCCCACCAGACCAGAACTACAGTGCTGCTGTGGGTCTCACAACATCAGTGTTCAGAGACGGTTTCTTCTGTTTGCAGGTCAAAGTGGGACAGAAGTGACTGGGATCTTGGGCTCCAGCATCACACTACAGTTCCACTTCAGCACCACCGTGATGGATGTTAAGTCTTTCACTATTCATGTCAGAGACAGTCAGAGTGTCACTGGGAAAAAGAAGATTGCTCAGTGTGATGTAGCAAGGAGAAGCTGCTCAGGAATGGAAGTTAATGACATTTACATAAAAAACAACTCAGTTTTTTGCCAAATCTCACACCTGACTGAACATCATTCCAACATCTACTTGGCCAGTTATCAGCCAAAAGCAAGAGCGAGGGCGAGTGACAGAGTTCATCTGAGTGTCCTGCAGCAGAACAGCAGCACCACTGGTACGTGTCACGAGAATCTTGTAACATTGTACTGCTGTATAAACTACACAGTAAGATGCATGACAAAAGCTATATTTTATTGGAAATGTTTTGTCTGTTCAATGATGTTAGTGCCTTTCAAAGACATTGAAGAAGCAAAAAAGTGCTGCCCCTTCACTTTTTTGCTGTTGTAAGAGAGAGACTTTTTTGTTCAAACTGGAACAGGAGGGAAACAGTCTTCTCCACACTTATTTCACTTTCTTTGATAGAGTTGAGCTTCAAGAATCAGAACTGTTTTGATATTTGTTATGAGTTCAAAGGCAAATATTAGCGCACACAATCTTAGCTTAACCTCCTCAGGAGCTAAGGTTAAGGTCACTTGTAAGAAGGTGTTTTTTCTGTTTCACAGCTTTGCCTCAACAGACTGTGACTGGAACCAACGCACTGACCCTGCATCCCCCCACTGAAGGACCTACCATCAGTATTGAGTATATCATCATTGGGGGGGCGTCTGTCTTCCGATTGGCTGCTGCACTGCTGTGTGTCTTCTGCTGTTTGGTGCCAAGCATCGGTAACAACTTAAGGATGTAGCACCACACAAAAGGAAATAAACAGCTCATCCAATTGGTCGCTAAATAGATCGAAAATTTAAAAAAAATATCTACAGGTAAATGGCAACTCTTGGTCCTTTCATACATTGGGGTTTTCAAAAAGACCATTTTGATGGGAAAGTGTAATGTGTGCTGCTTCCTTCTACTACTTCAAAAACTACAGGCATATTTACTGTTACTGCTGCAGTGGTCAATATCAAAACAGATCATTTTTCATGAGCACATTAGAAGTGCAGTCCAAGCATTGCAGGCCTCAACGGTGTACTTATTAAAGTAAGCTATGAATTATTGTTTATTTATTTGGTTAAATGATATATTTTTTAAATACAAAGAAACACTACTGCATAAAACCTAGTCATTAACATGGACAGTTCAGCAAAAGCCATTACTTTGTAAATTTTTTAAAATGGCTAGTTGAATTAAAATTGCAATATAGCTTAACACCACTGGTGTGAGGCGTATAATTTCTGCAACGTCCTCATACGAAGAAGAAGATGATAACTTCAACGTCTGACTTTGAAACATAGCTCCCACCACCATTTTGTAAATTATGTTTTACATTTATTCTTAATACGCCACCGTAAAGACGCTCATTGTCTTTCAAGCCTTTGACTATGAAGATCAAATATTTTTTTACTGAGTGAATAAACAGAACAAAAGTTTCAGTTTCTCACTCACCACAAACACAAACCTCAGTGGTCGACTCCCATTAAAAACAAAATAAAGTAATGTAAAAATGACATAACTAGCACTGATGAACTGCGCCTTGTGTCCACCATCTTGATGCCGTTCCAGCGGGAGTTTAACGTTGCATCTCCTTCACAGGTGCAGCTGGGCCAACAGACACTTCTCTGGTCTCAAAAGTGTCGCTGAAGCTTTGCACCTCGGGGACAGAAGAAATGGTCCTGACACATGGACACAGCGTTGTGTGTTTTGTCCCGAAAGACCAGGGTCAGGTTGAGAACTGAATCCCTGCATCTGGTCCTGATATCGGCCTGTTCTCCGCTCATCAGCAACAAAATAAATCAGTGTTTTACTGGAGTATTTTTGTATTATTTTACACGGCAACAAGCACAGGTTTGTTCAGCTGATGCAAAACTCATGCGGCTCAATAAGGCTCAGAATGTAAATGCTGAAAAGAAACACGAGTTTCCACATTAGCAACTGTCGAGCTGCTTAATGTGCATGTTTAGTTTAAATAAAGAGGGACACAACTTTAAAATAAGAACTGTTTATTGAATGTCGTCTCGACCCCAGTTTCAATTTCTTCCACTGCATAACTGAAGAAAAGTTGCTGATGAGTCAATTTTCAGTTTACTATCTAATTTTACAAGGTGGCGTCCAGCAGATGGCGCGCTCTGTTTGCTACTAAAGTTCATCGTTTAAAACAGTTTTCCATGGAAGAAAATCTGTTTCGCCACGGTTCATTATCGTCACATGACCAGCAAGTCGTATCTCATTGGATGATCGTTATTTCTATATTTCTATTCATTGAAATTTTCATTGAACTTAATTTCACTTTATAAACAGTTTAGTTCAACACTAAAAAAAAATCAGACTGAAAAAAAAAAGTAAATTGCAAAAGTATTCAATGCCAAATTCATTTTTCAGATTCAGTTTTGTTGATTTTTTTTTTCCTTGATCCAAGCGTCAGCTCAAGTTATTGGCTACATACAAACAGAACGTCACTAAATAAATCTTAGTCCTTTCAAAACGACAGTTTTATATTGAAGAGCTCACGCCTTCACACCGACAAGCCTCTGGTCACCGACACATGCAGCAGGAGGGCCAACCAGCGCCCCCTGTCTACTGTTCCCGGTAACAAAAGGGGAAGAAAAAACAATTGTGCTGAAAAATGATAAGACCAATAATTAACAAAGGGATAGGTGAAATGTTCAAAAATAGCAGAACAAACTAAGGCAGCAATTAAAAGTGTTTAAACATCACCACTGCTGACAAAAATTTTGAGTCAATAAAGTAGTTTTACTCCTTGTGTAAGAGAAAGGCCCTCTGGTCTGAAAAGCAGAATGGTGAGTTCCACATTATGAAGGAAAAAATACTCATAATTCAGGACGGATGAAAATACTGTCAGAGTTGGCGGAGACTCTATGGTTCAGAGTGACAGCAGGACAGGGAGACTTCAGATCTGAGTGTAACCACAGCATGCTTGCAGCAGGTTTAAAGCTCAGTTCTCACATTGGTGACCTGTTTCCTCTTCCCCCACACAGATCACGTGAGCCCCTGCAAGCTCTTCTGCCTCTGCTGTCGCAGGACATGTTTTGGGTGCTGTGCCGCCGTCACTCAGACGAGAACTTGATGCCCTCTGACCAACATCATGAAGCACCCTGTGATGGTGGTCGTCCTCGCGGCTGTCTTGTCCGTCACCGGTGAGTGGGAACGGATGTGTGAAGTGTTGTCACGCCACATTACTGTTTCAGGTCCAGATCTTTGAGGGAGAAAGTAAAGAGTAATGAAAATTATTGGAGACATTGACTTCATCGGAGACATCTGGACGTACAGACCTGATGGACGTGTGAAACCTGTTGTAGGTGAAGTTTGTCCAGAGCCTGCAGAAACTGATGTGAATCACTTGCGTTCGCTTTTAGTCATGGCGTTGATTCAATGGCTTCAATAAAGCTCCTGCAATAATCTTTATTCAAACTGCTCGACATTTACAAAGACTCGAGAAGGACCTCAAGTTTGATGTAAAAAATTTACTCCGGTCTTCAGTGAATATTTATCAGAATGCGAGGTGCGTCTCAGTTAAAAAAAGAACTCTAAATTACCATGTGGTTTTGTACTGAATTAATGCTGATCAATCATATCTTAAAATAGATCAGAGAAGGATTACGTCTGAGTTGGTTCAGTCCACAGTAGCTTCAACATCTCGGTAGAGGTTCTCTAGAGATGAATGAAGTCATTGATGCAGAAAGTACCTTTGTGCATCAATGAACTTTTTCCAATTTATATTTTCTTATTTGGCCTCCATCTTCCTGGATGCTTTGGTACATTGTATAAAGCGCTGCACCTGGAGTTGGTGAGTGAAAAATGCCCCTAAAAAAGAAAGTCCAGATGGGCTTCAGCTTCACTGTTTGGATCCATTAGCTATTTTCTTTCTGTAATGAATTCATCATAATTCATCTCTTGGAATCCCAGATATTATTTTACGAAAGTCGTTGGAGCGAAACTGAAGCTTAAGCTTAAATGTAAAGAATGGAAGCCATTTGATTCTGCAACTTTATTTATTGATTTAAGCTGACACCAGTTTCAGCGGTCAGATGCTTGCTGTCTCTGTTGAGATGAAACATTAGTTATTTGCTGCTGAATGTCAAAATCTTTGAGAGTGTTTCAACTGCTGAAGTGGACTTTCGGAGGAACTACTGAACACTTAGTATCACTTAGTATGTAACCCTGAGTATGTGAGAGTGTGTGCGTGCGAACTTGTATAGCTCTGCTTGTGGGGACCTTTTGCTGGTCCCTTCGAGGTGAAGCCTACATTTGAGGATTAAAGCTTCAAAATAACTTGGACATTCTAATTCAATTTAAGTTTGGTTTAGGCCCCGGTTAAGGTTTGTCAGTTGTTTGTAATGGTTTGGTTCAGGGTAAAGGGGAAAGCCTGAAAGTCAATGAAATGTCCCCAAAAAACATAAAACATAACCTGTGTGTGTCTCTGTGTGTGAACTCTTTCAGCTTCAATCCAACTGGCCCACCAGACCAGAACTACAGTGCTGCTGTGGGTCTCACAACATCAGTGTTCAGAGACTGTTTCTTCTGCTTGCAGGTCAAAGTGGGACAGAAGTGACCGGGATCCTGGGCTCCAGCATCACACTACAGTTCCACTTCAGCACCACCGTGATGGATGTTAAGTCTTTCACTATTCATGTGAGAGACAGTCAGAGTGTCAGTGGGATGAAGAAGATTGCTCAGTGTGATGTGGCAAGGAGAAGCTGCTCAGGAATGGAAGTTAATGACATTTACATAAAAAACAACTCAGTTTTTTGCCAAATCTCACGTCTGACTGAACATCAGTCCAACATCTACTGGGCCACTTATCAGTCAGACCTCAGATCAATAGACAGTGATGAAGTTCATCTGAGCGTCCTGCAGCAGAGCAGCAGTCCCACTGGTACGTGCCACGAGAATCTGACATCACTGTGAATCTGTACAAATAATTATGTTACTACTAATGTACACACTTCACTCAAGTATCACAGTGACTTTTGAAAATGCAAATGAAACCCTGAGTGATTGTGTGTGTGGGCTTGTTTTCACTGCTTCTTGGGGACCAATTCTTGACAAGGTCAGCCATGTGTTTTGGAGGCTTAAGTTTAGGGTGAGAGACTGGGGAACGGGTCATGTCAATGAATGTCAGCGACGGACCTCACTAAGATAGGAAGACAACCGTGTGTGTGTGCGTCTGGCCCACCAGACCAGAACTGCAGTGCTGCTGTGGGTCTCACGACATCAGTGTTCAGAGACGGTTTCTTCTGTTTGCAGGTCAAAATGGGAAAGAAGTGACTGGGATACTGGGCTCCAGCATCACACTACAGTTCCACTTCAGCACCACCATGATGGACGTTAAGTCTTTCACTATTCATGTCAGAGACAGTCAGAGTGTCAGTGGGAAAAAGAAGATTGCTGAGTGTGATGTAGCAAGGAGAAGCTGCTCAGGAATGGAGGTTAATGACATTTACATAAAAAACAACTCCGTTTTTTGCCAAATCTCACACCTGACTGAACATCATTCCAACATCTACTGGGCCACTTATAAGCCAAAAGCAAGAGCGAGGGCGAGTGATGGAGTTCATCTGAGCGTCCTGCAGCAGAACAGCAGCACCACTGGTACGTGCCACGAGAATTTTGTAACATTGTACTGCTGTATAAACTACACAGTAAGATGCATGACAACAAACACTGACATCTAAAAACTTCACTCAAGTATCACTGTGAATATGTTCTGTGTCACATCATTTTAAAGACCTGCAGGTGGTTCATTTATCAGCCTCAAAAATGTGTCAAATATTACTTCAATTATTTTTGATTTTTTTCTTTTTTTAGCTTTTTTCTCTTCTAAAAGAAGCAAACCCATATTTCAAACGAATAATAACAAGTGGCCTGGGAAGAACTGAAATACTGTTTAAAGTAGTAGTATTCCAGTAAACCGTCTCATCTGCCTCGTGGCAGAGTGTCTGTATGCTCTGAAGTTTCCAGCAGGCACACAGTCCTGATCCCCATCTGACTGACATTTCTCCATGCATCAATTGGCTCAGCACTGAGAACCTGGTGACATTAGGAGGGCACACACCACACACCAGACTGTGGGTGTGTTTCTTCACACATGCAGTCAGATCTCAGCAATACCAACCGGCGTCCACACGACCCACACACTTTCCAGTCGCTGCAGCTGCAGTGTGTCTCGTTCCGAGTAAAACCACCGCTGCTCTCACCAACTGAAGAAGAGATGGCAAACTCAGGGAAACACAACAAAAATGGGAATTACCATTTCCACTTGCTTCACTTGCTTTATATGACTTGAGCTTCAAGTATCAGAAGACTTTAATCAAGCATCATAAAAGGAAATGCGAGTCCAGAGCTTAACTTCCTCAGAAGCTAGCCAGGTGTATGTGGGTGTATCTGTAAGATCACTTCTAAGAACTTTTTTTTTCCATTTCACAGATTCACCTCAGCAGCCCGAGACTGGAACCAGCCCACCGGTCACAAATAAAACCACAGAAAGTCATACAAACACGATAATGTATGTTGCTATCGGGGGGGTGTCTGCCTTCCTATTGGCTGCATTGGTGTGTGTCATCTGGTGTTTGGTGCGAAGCAAAGGTAAGAAAATTTCTTTTCATTAGAGGGGCCCTTTTGTGCTTTTATTTTCTTCAGGCATCGACTCTCACACAGAACGTAGCTTTGCATCAAAATAAAATTGTACATGCAATTTGTTTGAAAAATGGCCGCCTCAATGAAGACTCCTTTTTTAATAGTACGATGGAATGGTTTGTCCTGTGTGAATTCACTGAGCAAACACACGGCAAACACATACCTCAGTGGCCGACAAACAGCCGGAAACTCGCCCACGGTTTGGTGGCCTACATGAGCAGAGTCTTGGACACGCCTAGCTTGCAGCAGGAAAACAAAGCTTTTTAACATCAAAGGCAAAATAACACTGTTTACCTTGGGTGTTTGTCTTACATTATTCACCCCTTTGTCTCTGAACACGTCAAATATAACATGCTCGATCCAGTTATAATGTTTATTATGCATTAGTGGTTATAAATAAATCAATTTAAGTACAAGTGAGTAGTTCTTTGAATTAGTTCAAAGAACACTGGAACCTTTAAAAAAAAAAAAAAAAAAAGTAAGTAGTTCTGAGAGCGTTTGAATGTGTCTTGTTCAATCTGAGTTTCATTTAAAAAGTTTCTGATAAAGTATAAGTTATCATTCAACAGGTCCGACGTTTGACTAGTCAGTTTGGGTTTAAAGAACATTTTCAGTGTATTATTCAAAGCAAATTAATCTATACAGTTGAACCCACCTCTCTTCCTTGTATTCACCACTTGACACAAATAGTGTGTTTTGTTTTTCCTCAACAATGTAGAGCACCAATACTCTTGCAAGTTGACTTGTCTATATACAGAGTTTGTGTCAGGTGAGAAATCCCTTCAGCCTCGCTGAGTAAGATTCAGCCTGCTATTGACAAGTCTTGTGGAAGCCGGGGCTTGGTCAGTCATCGGAGGGTCTTCATTTCTTTCAGGTCTTTTGTCATCACATTTTCTATTGGCAATAGTTCAAACATATTTAGAGCAAGACCTGAAACTAGAGGGAAGGATTGTGTCAAATGCAAGAGCAACTTGAGACACACTCGGAAGCCTTGTCTCACACCTCTGTCTAGAGCAGTGGTTCTTAACCTGGATTCGCTCGAACCCTAGGGGTTCGGTGAGTCGGTCTCAGGGGTTCGGTGGAGCCTCCGCCGCAGAGGTCCACCCCTCAGTCTAGTCTGTAGTTAGTGTATCATATTTTATTTTTTACTGAAGAAGGGTTCGGTGAATGAGCATATGAAACTGGTGGGGTTCGGTGCCTCCAACAAGGTTAAGAACCACTGGTCTAGAGGGAACCTTGCAGAAGTAATGTGGTGAAGTTTCACTGAGCTGTTTCCATATGTGTATAAAGTCTGAATTGAATCGCAGAAATATTTTTTCAATGAAGCAGCCATTATGAACTAGTGTTCCAAACAGTCAAAGGCTTTTGTAAAAATGCAAAAGAAGTTTCAAACTGAGTCCAAAATCAGTTCAGTGTTACAACTTGGCAGTGCTGCAATTCTCCGAGTGGCTTATGGCTCGTGATATTGTTGTTGTGGGAACAATAAAGTCAGTGTAATCTAATCTATCTAATCTCTGGAAATGTAAACGCTCAATTAGACTTTATAACAAAACATGATCTGACAGAGGGGCGCAGAGAATACGAACTAACTTCAGTAAATTGAATTTATATTCCTAAACAATATCTAAATTTGAGTGTAAACAACAAATACTTTTGTTCTTTATTTAATCCCCTGCTCAAAAGATTTGAACCTTAATGGTCTTTCTCTGAACCTATTACTCTAGCAAGGTTAGAGGGGGAAAATAGAAAGCCACCCTGATTTCCTGCCGTATGAAGCAGTTCAGTTTCAGTGGTGAGAAAATAGGAGTGATCTTTCAGAACAGCCGACCTCAGCTCGGCTTGACGGCCGTCACCACGAGGGGCTACTGTTTCTAAAAAAAATTGCCTTGTGAGTTGAATGTTTCTTTTTAACTCCACAGGTCGGAGACGATCTTCACTCACCATTCTGGTAAATGAGTTTCCAATCCTCCCTCTTTGCTGCTGAATTGTCCTAATAACCCGAGACTCTCCCGACAGGAACCAGCTCAGGCGCCACCCGTCACCACCACCAATGAACTGCCCTACAGTCTTCTGTACTTTTCTAACAGAACTCCATCAACTTTAGAACTGAATGCAAGGATGATGGAATACGCCACTGTGCAGCATCACACAGGAACCTTGAGATGATCACGGCTGTAATGCGACTTCAGGGACTTCTGGTCAGAGCCATGCAGTCAGTGTCTACAGAGTATCGTTCGCGCCACAAAAGCAACAATTCTGTCTGTAATATAGATATAATATCCAGGTGTTCATGCTTTATTATGAGCTTATAATCGACGAGGAGAAGAAAGGAAAAGTCAACATGCTAAAATGATAAATATTGTAGGTTAACAATAGCATGTTTACATTTGTCCATCAAAAAGGTAACTCTCTTAGTTTCCTCTGCGTGGGAATTGATAGTGTTCTGTCGTATCTTTGTTTCGGAGATGCGTGCGATCAGCACATAAATGGTCTGTGGGAGTGAAATGAGGTTATCACCTCTACGTTCTTTCCCCTGCTTGTGTGGTCAGACACTGACTTGAAGTTTCGGTTCTGCAAGTCTCAGCAGGGCTTCACCTCTCAAGGTACCAAATGAGTTTCAGTTCACTGTCATTTCAGTGGATGAGTATAGAGCTATTCTACGCAAGTAAAACTAAAAATGATTAAATAACATGAAAGTAAAGTATGTATGCAAAAATTGCCCATTGATTTGCTTCTTTAAATGTCACATTTTTGATTTACTGGTGTGGAGAAATAGGAGCAGTAAAAGGGGCCTTATTGTATTTGTCCTTTTCTTCCAGTAATCCCACCATACGCACTAATAGAGCAGCATCACAATACATCATTAGAATTTACAAAATGGCGTCCTCAAATTTCACTTCCGCACTTTCAGCTGCTGGGCCATAGAGCCTGAGAGACACACACTTTGGAGAAGGCGGGTTACATTAGGTCACTCTTATTGGCTCTTGTTTGATTCCATAAAAAGCAGAGCATCATCAACGAACCTTGTAAATAAAGGCGAAAGTAACTTGTGTTGTCTCTGTGAAGTGTTTGTTAGGGTACTTCAAAGTATTCAGGTTTTCAAGGTAGATTTACTAGTAAATGGATGAAGCTTTTACATTCCAGTATTTTAGGTTTCATCTTGGTCACACTGCAGATCATTTTGTTTAATTCATAACTCGGTCAAAATTCACGTCTTACTTCAGTGATTCAGAATCCAGGATGCAGGTAAAACATACAAGGTGAATGTTTTTGTATTTTGTTTTTCTATTGGACATTCTCTCCAATTCTTGAGAAAACACCTTGTGAGGACCTTATGCCAATGTGGGGACCGATTTGGTCGGAGCCCACAAATCCAAGTCTCAATTTGAGGATGAAAACTTCAGAATAACTGGACCATTACAATCAGGTGTCAGTTTGGTTCAGAAGGTCCCGGTCCCGGTTTGCAGCCGAGTGTGAAGTGGCCGGGATGAGGATCAGCACCTCCAAGTCTGAGGCCCTGGTTCTCGACCAGAACAAGGTGGTTTGCTCTCTCCGGGTCGGTGGGGAGTTGTTGCCCCAAGTGGTGGAGTTTAAGTATCTTAGGGTCTTGTTCTCGAGTGAGGGAAAAGGGGAGCGTGAGGTTGATAGATGGGTTGGTGCAGCGGCAGCAGTGATGCGGTCGCTGTATCGGACCGTCGTGGTGAAGAGAGAGCTGAGCCACAAGACGAAGCTCTCGATTTACCGATCGATCTACGTTCCCACCTTCACCTATGGTCACGAGCTTTGGGTACTGACCGAAAGGACGAGATCGCGGATACAAGCGGCTGAGATGAGTTTCCTCCGCAGGGTGGCTGGGCGCACCCTTAGAGAGAGGGTGAGGAGTTTGGTCATCCGGGAGGAGCTCGGGGTGGAGCCGCTGCTGGCTCAGGCATCTGATCCAGATGCCCCCTGGACGCCTCCCTGGGGAGGTGTTCCGGGCATGTCCTACCGGGAGGAGACCCCGGGGAAGACCCAGGACTCGCTGGAGAGATGATGTCTCCGGTCTGGCCTGGGAACGCCTCGGGATCCCCCGGGAAGAGCTGGAGGAGGTTTGTGCGGAACGGGAAGTTTGGGCTTCCTTGCTCCGAATGCTGCCTCCGCGACCCGACCCCGGATAAGCAGCAGAAGAAGGACAAGAAAAGGACAATTTTTTACTGACGTTTTAACCCTCAAAAGTTGTGAGGTTCCTCATTGACATAATGACCCTAAACCTAACCATCCGAAACACATGGCTCAATTGAACCAGGACGCTGAACCAAACTGAAACCCAGTTATAATGACCAAGTTTTTAGTCTTCATCCTCAAATTGAGGCTTAATCTTGTGGGGTCCGGGCAAATGTTCCCACAATGTCATAAGGTCCTCACAATAACGGTGTTTTGTCAAGAATTGGTCGACACCAAGTAGGATAAACAAGCCCACATGCAGACGCACAATAATATAGTGACAGTACAATAACACAGTCAACGAATAATAAGGAATATAATGTCATATATATATATATGACATTATATATATATATAAATTCGTTTTGAAATGAAGTGTCCCCGGCACCCGCCACCAGATGAGGGCGGCAGAGACTGCTGCTGCGCCTGGTGACAGTTACTGGAGCAGAGAACACTGGTGCCAATCCTCATTTTGCTGGTGGCCTTTTGCAGAACTGGACCTGCTGAAGAAGGGCTGGGCGTGGTGGTGTGGTGTGGTGTGGTGTGGTGTGGCGGGGGGTATCACAGTGGATTGCAGCGAACATGTGTTTAAGCTGTGGTGGGAAACTTTTGCCTGAGAACAGAGCGACAGTCGGAACAAAGATCTCAGGTTTGCTCAGAGCAGGATGAACCTGATCTCATTTTGTCATTTGAATGAGCGAGTGAAACAAACCTTTGCCGAGTTTTACTTTCAGAATCTGTCAGCGTTCACAGCCCTCCCCCCCTCCTCCCGCCTCTCACCTCAGAATTTGTGCCACATGCACAAAACCAGACCTGAAACGTCTGAGAACAGCATCAGGTTCTGCAAAGGCAGGTCAAGAGCTGGAGATCTTTATCGCCGGAGGAAGATGATGGAAGCATCTCTAGCGACGTTGGCGGCGTGGCTCATTTGGTTTGATCTTATCAGCCCAGGTAAATCGCTTCCGTCTTCTCTTGTCACCCACCAGATGTTGGTTAGCTCTTCGCCATGTGGTTTCATCGCTGGTTATCAGTCACCACGCTCAAAAGGAAACATCAGAAAACCTTGTTCTGTTGTTGGACCTGTCACTCGCAAGCATATCTGAACCTGCTCAGACCTGTTGTCGTTTCTGATCATCTCATATTGAGTGACAACCTCACTGTCTTCACTCTTGCTTCCTGTCGCTGTGTGACAGTGCTTCTGAACCACATGCCGTAGCAGGTCTCACCACTGTCTCTGTCATCACTGAAATGCTGTTCCAGACCACCCAGCCTGAGAACACAAATGTATTGCTGATGCATGACACATGAATATACTAGGTATCGTAGAGTTTGAGGGTAAAGTTATTACCTGAGATAAAAGAGTGTTTGCTTTCAGTTACTGTGTGATTTATTCCTCCACAATATGGAAGGATAAAATAACATCCAAGCATGTAGGACCTGGAGTTTTCCTCTGTAGTACATTTCAAGTGTTTATCTCTTTGGCATTAAATATTTCTTTTGTTCAGCATCTGTAATGTTGAGCTTGCAACAAACCTTGAAAGTTATTTGCCCTTTGACACTGAAGGACGTGACTTGTGTCCAGTTTTCTTTTCTTTGAAATCGGAATTACCAGGAATCCACACAGGCATACAAATACAAAAGTACATGAAGTGTAGATGTGTGACCGGGGAGGGCCAAAAATGACCAAAAATGACATATTGATGAAAAAAAAAACCCAAAATAATAGCTTAAACAAATAAACATACTATTTCATATTTATTCATACAGTTATTTGATCATTGATGTTTCTGTTTTATCCTGCTGTTATGACTCAAGAAGCGGGGCGGGACCCAAGTGCAGTGATGAGGAACTTACAGGAGGCAAGGTGCGGAGCAACAATTCACAACAATGAAACCAGAACAGAAAGCGTCACTGAACCGGGAGAAACAAAGAGAAGTCTAAATGTCCAAAATCAAAGAGTAACCAAACCGGGAGAATCAAACTAACTTGTATCTGTAAACAAAGAGACAAAAACACAACAACAGAAATAGTAAATCACAAAACAAAGCATGAAACGAGCAGAAACAGAGGAAGGAACAAAACACTAACACCAGGGTTTCAGAAAGAGTAATCCAGATAAGCAGACAAGCGCGCAGAGAGAAAACAAACAAGGAGAGCCAATTTACCACAGGAACAAGAGGAGCCCATCTGGCACACGTTGCTGGAGTGCAGGTGTTCTTATACACAGGTGATGAGGGGATGGTTGGCTCCAGGCGTGTGCCACAAAACAGGGAGGAAGAAGGGAGAAAGCAAAACAGGAGTCATGGAAACACAATGAAAGAGGATCATGACACCTGCTTTGAGAGTGAAGTTAGAACCGCCCACTTAATTGACAGAAGACAGAGACAGAAATGCAGAAATAAATAAATGTGGAAATACAGAAATAGGCAAATGAGTAAATCAAATAATGAATGAATAAATGTGAAAATGTAAAACTAAATAAACATATATGGAAAACAATAAATAAATACATTTAAATACAAGCATAAATGAGTAAATGCATGTCTAAATAAATCTAAAATATGGATATGCATTTATTTACATTTTTATTTATGCATTTATTTATTCTTTCATCCATTTATTTGTTCTTTCATTTCAGCATTTATTTATTTATTTCTTCATTTATCAGTATGTCATTTTTGGGCCCGACACAACTTTTTTAGTTGAGTGGAGAGCACAATGACTCAACACAGCCAACTCAGCCGGATCCAGGTCGACTACAGCTCTAGCTCTACATGGTGCCTCCACACCAGATCTGCTGCTGATCAGCTGTTATTTGGAATCTGTCATATTCCGCCTGAACCCGGGCCGGATGTCACCCATCCTGAGGCGACTGGGTCAGGTCTTGCAGTGCTGTTGGAGTAGCTGGCAGTCGCTGAAAGGTTGGTGACCCCTGACTTAGATACCATGGATATGATCTGAAATTGAGGCTGGTGAATGCCACGGCAAGAGAGCAAGTTTGCTTGACTCAGATTCTCAAGAGGAATATTCACACTCTGATGAAGATCAAAGAGTGAGACAGAAAGTGACACACAGACAATAGGATGTCCGTGATTTTAAGCAGTGCTGCGGTCATGCTGTTTCAGAGGTACTGGTGCCTCACTGTGTACAGGCACGGTCAAAACGATGGCTGAGGCAGCGGAAATGTGGGATAAGAAACACAGAAATAGCATCAGGCAGGGAAGAAACTCCACAAGAAAATACACTGTTGAGAACTGTTGAGGAGGCTGCACAGTCCCACTGGTGCCCAGCCATCATCATCATTGTTGCCCGAGAGATGAGTGGGTCAGAAAAAACATCTGTTATTTAATACAATTCACAATGGCCTGGTGTCCTCATAATGTACAAATTAGAAGAGAGCATTTCCTCTCATCCCAAACTTTGGGTCACACTAAGATTATTCTCATTTCCACGATACCTTCTTCTCTAACCATTTTCAAGCTACAGCCACTTGAAATAGTGATGTCAGAGTTGACTATTTCACTGAAAAAAACTCTTGCCGAAGGGTTAAGATTTGACTTGAGTCAAACAGGCATTTGTGAGAGTCAGAGGCCTCATCTAGTTGGTGTTCTACGTCACATTGTCCTGCATTCAGGTGCAGGGGTGGGATGTCCCTCGAGTCCTCTGTGCTACAGAAAGAGCAGCGATGCCATCGACTACATTTGCGAATGGAACATGAACGGAAGTGACAATGTGAATTTTCGTCTGTCCATCGAGTGAGTATTTCTCATGAGTCAACTTTGCCTTACTGCCTGATGAAACTACTTCTTTTAATGACTACTTCTATTTTTTTAAACACAAAGAGTGAACAAGCAAAAACAGCCATGTAATTACGAGCGAAGATCGTTTTGCCAAACCGCTCATGTCCACCACATTGTGCATTTTTCACCCCGTAGTATTGGCAAACAAAATCCGTCCAAAGGAATGGGCAACGGAAAGAATGGATGAAATACAAACCAATGAAATCTGTGAATACAAATGAATGAACTAAATCCAAAGGAATGGATCTGAGCTTCTGCGAACATCCGTAAATTCAAATGAAGTGAATTAATGAGCGAAATCTGTAGATCCGGACAAAAAACAAAAACCATAAACTCGAACGAACTCCATTAAGCCAACCAACGGACGGACAAACAAACGAACAAAGGAAAGAACAAAGGAACAAACTAAATTTGTAAAGTACAAACCATCAAAATTGATAAAGCCAAAACAACAAAAGAACAAAATTACAAATGAAGGAACAGACGAACTGATGAATCGATCAAGGGACAAGCAAACAAATGAACAAAACCAAGGACCAACGAACATACAAAATTTAAGTACAAATGAATGAAAATTGAGAAAGCCAAAATCTGTAAGGACATAATACAAAAGAACAGATGAACAAATGGAAACAACAATGTACGAATTGTTGGAGGAAAAACTGAAATCTGGATCCAAAACAAACTAACAAAATCCTTAAATTCATATAAACAAACAAAATAAATTATGCCAAAAGAACGAACGAATGAAAGAACAAAGAAATGAAAAAAAAAATCTATAGACCAGAACGTTGCATTATCCAAAATCCATAAAACCAAAATGACAAACAAACAAAATGTGTAAATCAATAAATCGGAGCCAAAAAAAAAAAAAGAAAAAGCTGGTGGATCTAAAGTTAGCGGAACGTCAACATAGCAGTTCTTAAAGGCAGCCATTACTGTGAAAGTATGTCAAAATAAGTCTGGCTGTTGGTGAATTTTCCCTCTTTGCATACGTCACTGTAAAATGTGGGCTCGGATTAGTTCACGTGGTGTGTCACTAGAGATACACAGAAGCTGCGACCTTGTTGCCCAAATGCGTCGCATCCCTTGCTCCCACTTATTTGTCGTGCAACAGCTAATACCTGCATCACTTCATGTGTGGATCGGTCACTTTTGATGCATAGATCAAGACTGACAAGCTGAAACCAAAATAAAACCAACAGATCCAATGAAAGTATTGTACAAATATTGTTTCCTATAACACACATATTGAAAGATTCAAATACAAAACAACCGTAACATTGAATGACTTTCATCACTGTGTTTGATTCAGGGAATTTCAAAAACAGTTTGACCGGAGTCCTGTTGAGATCGCGGAAGAGGAGATCATATGCCGGCGGCCTGTTAATATTTCGGTGGAAGCATTTGATGGAAACTCTAGCTGCAGCTCTCCCATTACAACGGTTGTTCTCAAACATGTAGGTACGGGTCTCTTGTTTCTCTTCAGCTCAAGCTCCAGCTGCTTGATCGAGTGACAATATTACACTCTGCTGGAAGCTGGATCGGTATTGGCTCCGATCCAATGCCATCAGTTCTTTTTCCTAAGAACCATTCCATTCCGACATCATCAAATTCTCTTTGTGTGACATGCTGCTATGTTTTGGATTTGAAGATGTTGCGTCAAACAAGGTGTATATTCTTGCATTTTTTAATCTTCTTTCATCATCTTTGCCATGTTGCACTTCTTTCATGCCATTAAAAGGGCTCAACAAAGCAGTCTACAGTAAGCAGTGCACATCCATAAACTTCATTTCCAACTTCTTGAGTGACAAGCAGGAGGTCCCTCAAGTCCACAGTGCAATCGATTCATCCTTAACTATCACGGATGCTTCAATGTACTCTCACTTATGATAAAGAAAATGATTGAGTCATTTTGTTCTTACATGTCAGATTTACACTGTAAGGGAGAAGTTGAAACAAAGAGTTGGAATTTTGAACTTTGAGCAACTAAAGGAAGTGAATTTTGGAAAAAAATGTTTCAACTGTGAAGTGAAAACTCAACAGTTTCTATATGTGGTCCTCTTTGGTGTGTGGGCGAATCAAACTTCCCAAAGATGCTTGACTGTACATATATATATATATATATATATATATATATATATATATATATATATATATATATATATATATATATATATATATACGAGGGATGCTTCGATCAGGGTTTTTGTTGCCGATCACAAATACCGATCAGCCAGAGTGCCGATCACCACCGATCACCGATACTGATCACATGGATTGACAGTGAATTTGTAATCAAAATCATCTGAGACCTCAGATCTCTTGAATACATGATGTGAAAACACCAACCATTAAATCATTTTAATTCAGACACATTTTAATATACCTCTTCAAGAAGGAAAAAAAAAGCCTGGCTGAATGCATCAACTGTTCTCTCAAAAGGACAACTGAACATTTAATTCGATGTGAGACGTTTCACTTTGGTGAAACTCTAGAGACTGTGCTGTACTGTGTGTACTGGGACTCAGAGACTGAGAGCACGGCTTCAATGAAAGTTTCCACTCTGGATATTTTCAAAAGTTTCAGATTCAGGCGGCTAGCGAACGTTGCACCCGTCTCCAAAACGTTGACGGACTCTGTCGTTTCTGTCGCCGCATAAATGACACCTGAGAAAGGCTGGTCATCTAGCTCGGTGAATTTAATAATTATGTCTTGGGCAATTAGCTTAGCGTTCCGAATGTCACGCTCGGACCGGCGGATGTTGCTAAGCGTTAGCAGCGCTAACAGCCTGCTGTGGAGGAACCAGCGGTCTCACTTTCATGAGCATGGAAAACTCTCCAAGCTCCGCCAAGAGTTGATGCTTTAAATGCCGTTGAATTTGAAGGCGCTTCTCTGCACAGCATTTCCCTGGGCATGTGCTGCAGGATGAAAAACAGGCAGGTTTAAAGAACTTTCATAGCAGACACGCTGCTGCCCAGTGAGCAGCAAATAGGTAGGAGCGAACGCATCACAACCAGGGCGGCTTCCTCAGAGAGCCGGCTGTCTCACGTGATCGGTTGTTGTGATTGGGGACCCATCGATCAAAGCATCCCTAATATATATATATATATATATATATATATATATATATATATATATATATATATACGCCCACACCAGCTCTTTCTCGTCTTTATATTTGCATGATTTGAATGTATTTTATGTGTATTTAATTATATTTATATGTAACAGTAAAATTCCCTGCACCACAAAACATTCGATTTTCATGGTCTGGGAACAGTGTCAACCTGACCTGGATGGCCCCTGAGAATAGTCCGGCTTCAGCGGAAGTCTGGTACCGACAATACGGACACCCTGCAGACATTTGGAAAAAGGTGAAGCACATGTCTAGTTTTCAAGTGAACGCTGATGTCTGACTTTATGGGTCTTGTTGCAGTTGAACACCACCGTCCAGACACTTGGCCTGGAAGATGTGCCTTCTTGTAAGTACTACAACTTAAAAATAAAAAATGCACATCAGGAAAGTCCTCCCTTCCGCTTCATTTGAGCGGAACCTTGGCCCTTTCTGTGTGAAGTTTCCTCCCTGCACTATAGCTGGAAAAGACAAACACATTCCAACAGTTTCCTTCCCACTCAGATCAAGCATCGCTGGAAAACTTTGCAAAGAATATTTCCTACCAGTTGCGGCTCAGACACCAATCCAGAACTGCGCAAAAGCCACTGTGGAGTGACTGGTCACCTGTTGTGATAGTTCCTGCAGGTGAGCTAGTCTTTGTGGTCACGCTAAAGATGCTATGCTTCCTTCCTTCCTTCCTTCTTCTACCGCTTATCCGGGGTCGGGTCGCGGAGGCAGCATACGGAGCAGGTAAGCCCAAATTTCCCGGTCCGCACAGACCTCCTCCAGCTCATCCCGGGGGATCCCGAGGCCTTCCAAGGCCAGACCGGAGACATAATCTCTCCAGCGAGTCCTAGGTCTTCCCCGGGGTCTCCTCCCGGTAGGACATGCCCGGAACACCTCCCCAGGGAGGCGTCCAGGGGGCATCCGGATCAGATGCCCGAGCCACCTCAACTGGTTCCTCTTGATGTGGAGGAGCAGCGGCTCCACCCCGAGCTCCTCCCGGATGACCGAACTCCTCACCCTATCTCTAAGGGTGCGCCCAGCCACCCTGCGGAGGAAACTCATCTCAGCCGCTTGTATCCGCAATCTCGTCCTTTCGGTCATTACCCAAAGCTTGTGACCATAGTTGAGGGTGGGAACGTAGATCGATCGGTAAATCCAGAGCTTCGTCTTGTGACTCAGCTCCCTCTTCACCACGACGGTCCGATACAGCGACCGCATCACTGCTGCCGCTGCACCAACCCGTCTATCAACCTCACGCTCCCCTTTTCCCTCACTCGAGAACAAGACCCTAAGATACTTAAACTCCACCACTTGGGGCAAGAACTCTCCACCGACCTGGAGAGAGCAAACCACCTTATTCCGGTCTATGCTATGCATCCAATGTAATTTACATGTCCAGGGAAGCTACATGCGAAGGAAAGTCAACATAGGTCACTAAAGTCCAATTGCAAACGTCAATCAGGAAATCGTCATGTTGCGACTATCAACGCAACCATTTTTTCCATCTCCTCCTTTCACCCGCCCCTCTGCACGGCACGTGCGTCATCATATTGTCTGTGGTTTTGACAGTGAAAAACTGTCAGACCTCGGCGGTTTAAGACTGTAAGTTCTAAAAAATAAGTCAAGTACAGTAGTTGAAACAGTTTGCTTCAACAGCAATTTATTATTAAGTTTAAAAAAAAAAAAAAAAGGACAGAAATTGACAGTTAAAAATATCTACACTGTAAAAAAAAAAAGAACTCCAGAAAATGACTGTAAATGAATTTACAGGAATGAATCAGGTGTGCAGTGAAACGAGCAGCTCCTGACAGTAAGTGAACAGGTGCAATAGAGCGTGACTGTGGTCGGTTGGTATCGAAATCCCCTCAGACAAATGAGTCACTTACAATCAGTATGGGGTAGAGCCGTACTAGATTACTAGACTGTAATATATAAGAGTATAGAGAGATTTCTCGACTTTCTCCACTGTGGGACTAACAAAGCCCGTTGAATCTACCCTTGCTCTTACTCTTGAAGCAGCAATGCGTAGTTGAAGAATACTTGTTTTTGGTGGTGCTACTGGTCAAACTGTGTAATTACAAACAGTCGTAAAGCTCCCCTGTTCCGCCCCCATCCCACTTTTATTTGTTTATGAATTGCCTGCAACCACAGATGGCAATATACTCAACACTCTCCAACTTATACTAGCGAAGAGACTCTAGAAAGTTCTGTCATTTAACATCAGGAATCAAACTCTGTGATTCAGCCAGAGAGGAGAGGCTGAAGCTGCTGCGACACCGACCGACCAAGATCATGAAACTTTAATTCAACAGCACGTTTCAGAATGAAGAAAAGGAGGAGGTTTGCTGAAATGGTGATGATAAAACATTATTTTTCGTTGTGAGAATCTGTCTCTAATCTGCAGCCTACCTCTTCGTAACAACAGGGCGAACAGTGACCAACACAAACTAGTAAAGTAAAAGGCCATGTGCTGAACAAAGGCGCCACATTCCGGAGTACCTTCATGGTGACTTTAAAGGCTGGTGGCTGCAGCTGACTGGTTGGTGGAGATCATCAGGAAAACCACCGTCACTTGGCGGAATGGTTCATTATGACAGGCCAGAGCTGTAACATTTATTAAAACTGTTTTATTTACAGATGCTCATTGTAAAAGCTTTGCATATTCATATTTTATATTCATTATTAAACATAACTAACTAAACTAAACTAAAAAAATGAACTCACTCGTGCAGCGTGCCATCACAGAACGCTATAGGAGGCGGATGTAAACAAATTTATGATCACTTATGTCTGTCAAGTTTCAAACATCTTATGAAGCTGAGTGACATCACTTGTCTTTCTCTGCAGAGCTCACTCACAAGCCTGTGATTGTCGTCTCATCGGTGCTAGAAAAGGACGAGCGAAAGGTGTCAATTAAATGGAACGTAAGCATCGACATCGACATCTCCCTGTTTCGTTCGGTCTCCATCCTAAGCCGAGCTGTGCTTCTCCTCAGCCGAAACAGGCGGCAGCGGCAGCAGTCCAGGGTGTCACGTACGTCTTGTGGGAGACTATTGGGTGTCCATGTCAAACGGAGAAAGTTCACAACACCACTCAAGATTACGTGACCTCCGTGTCCAAGTCAAGCGTCTTCATCTCGGTCATTGCCAAAAACACAGCAGGGTCTTCTCCCAGAGCAATTCAACAAGTCCCATTGGATCCTGCACAGCAATTTGAAAGTAGGCTTTCACACAGCCTCCCCCCTGTCAGCAGAGTTTGGTCCTCACTTTTCTTATTTCGTCCTCAGATTGTTCCGACACTTTCCTGGAAATAGGACCACGGGCTAAAACATGTCTTGAATTGTACCCGATTCAAAATGGAGGACTGGAGCAGGATCATGCGATCACCATCACAAAAAAGACCATGAAGATGCGGCAGAGGATAAAAGGTGAGCTGCTATGTTTAAGCTCTGTGGTCTGTCTCTGTACCACAGTGTGCGTCCATTTGCGTCACTGTTGTGTGTGTGTGTGTGTGTGAGAATGGGTGAATTCCAATTCCTCCCTTAATCCTCAATCCTCGACCTCCGTGCTCAATCTTTAAACCTCAACCTCAGTCCTCAAAAGCAAGGGAAGGGAAGATTTTGTCCCTAAGAAATGGGACACTCCTTAATGCAGGTCCATCCTTAGCCTGTTGTGGATGGATTTTCTGCGGCGCATACAGCGTTCAGTGCTCCGCGGCTTATGGATCGGTGCGGCTTATGTACGAAAAAGATTTTCCTTCTAAAATTTTGTGGGTGCAGCTAATATTCCGGTGCGCTCTAAGTCCGGAAAATACGGTAAATTTAAAAATGGCTTCCTCAAAAATGGCACTTTTCTTAGGGGCCAGTGCTTGAGTGACAATACGGGTCTATCTGTGTCTGGGGTTTCTTTGACTTTGTCTTCCCGCGTGCACAGTCCTGACCTGTTTCCTGTTGTTTTCCCTCAGATAACATACGATATCTTTGCGTCCGATACCGTTGCCGCAGTTACAGACCAGAGGTTCAAGCCTGTGTCGCGTATCAAAAAGAGGGAGGTGAGTTGACACCACTCAGTCTGCTAACCTGTTGAATGTGTCACCACTGGTAATGTTGTTTCACTATTACTTCAGTTCCCCGCAAAGAACCTCAAGACTTTATTGGTTCCAGTTACTCACAAACTTCAGCAAATCTGTCATGGAGGGAAATACCGATCGAGGACCAGCAGGGTTTCGTAACGCATTACCACCTTTGCAGCGTGAAAATTGGCTCCCAGGATGAACACACAGGTCATTTTAATCTTCTTTTTTTCAGTCAGTAATTCAGTTTTTCTGCAAATAATCAGAGTTAGAATGTGAGTTTGTGTTTGTGTCCAGAGTGCCACAACATTTCTGCCTCGCGAAGATACATTGGGCCACAAATGACCCTGGAATATCAGCTGAAGAACTTGGTGGCTGGCGAGAAGTACAACATCAGCGTGGCTGGGGTGACGCGAGGAGGAAAAGGACCGGCGGCGGCAACTGTTATTCAGACGCTGCCCGACATTCAGTCCGTGAATGGTATCAGATTTTAGGGATTTTTTTTTTTTGAACAACAACAAAAATGGTACTAAAATATCCTGTCTTCTCTTCCTTCATTGCTAGTGTGGATTGCCTTGGTGTATGCAATACTGATAATACTAGCCGTCCTCATACTTGTCTTCAAAAAGTGAGTATAGTTCATTGGTCACACAGCACACACAGACAAGCCTTGACAATACCACCACTGACTGCAGGTCAGATGTGCGATAATTGGAATGGGTCAGAGGTTTCATTATTTATTTATTAAAACTAGAATCGTTTTTTGTGCTTCCATGCTGAATGTTTATAAACAAAGATTTTCTATCCACTAGCACAATCTCATCAGTCTCCGTCATCCTGTATGTTTTGGTAATGACATCACATCACATAATGTGGTGCACTGAAAAATGTCCACTGGGAAAGACAGGTTTTTTTTGGCAATTATTATGACTTTTTTTGTCATTATTGAACAGAAATGAATGCCTTAATGTCCCATCCCAAGTTTGAACTGACTGCCGCTGCTGTGATATTGCATAAATGTGTGTAGTTGGTTTTCAAATGACATATTCAGAACTGAAGTCTTCCTCACTACCTCTGTGTCAAAGTGACATTGCTGCCATCCTCTTCGCTTCCCCCTTGACAGAGCATCTGTCTCCAGGAAATCACAATGTTCAACCAACTGCTGCGATATAGTTCAATCACAGCAACTTTGGCAGTTGGACCAATCACTTTATTCTTCGACCACCGCTCAACATCCTCATATTCACTCTCACCTTGTTGAGATCAAGTCATGTGCCACTGCAAACGCTCACAACTGCCCATTCAGACGTAATGATTCTGAATCATTTCAAAAATGTCCACATTCCATTATTTAAATTTATATGAGACAGAACTAAAAAGTGCAACGTGCCATTACCTGAACACTAAATGGATTGGATGTAAATAAAAATATATAACAGAAAAGATGTACTTACATTAGCATAGTTTTTTTAAAAGAATTGTATTATGTTCATTGATGCGTTTGCATTTGCAGTTGACCTACTGGTTACTCTTTGCAAATAAAGTATATTTTGTCGCAGACTGAACCGCAAAACTGACGCTAGTTTTTTTGCTAGCTAACTTGCAAACGTCCTTATTTCCTGTCAAGTTGTTCCAGAACCGTAAACCTTCACCGCAATTTTTCTGAAAATCTGCTGTAGAATCAGACATTTTTGACCGCAACATTCGATAAAAAGGTCTGCGAAATCCAAGAGGGACTGATCTATACATTATCTATAACACTCTTGGAAGTCGATGTCGCAGACAAACCCCCATCGATCAGGTGGATACGCCCACTCGTGGATCAAAAGCAGAAATTGCTTGCAAACTCCCACGGACCCCAAAACGCCAAGGGTCACGGGCTGAGCAGAATGAATTGT
Source organism: Synchiropus splendidus (assembly GCF_027744825.2). Lineage (NCBI taxonomy): Eukaryota > Metazoa > Chordata > Actinopteri > Syngnathiformes > Callionymidae > Synchiropus > Synchiropus splendidus. The sequence continues at coordinate 8,328,575 of NC_071334.1, read as the reverse complement.
TTTGAACAGTCTTTAAATGGCGTTTATTGATCAGAAAAAGGAGTTTAAACTGAATGTGAAATGTCCTCCTTCCCCTCTGACTCACAACACTGGAGACAAAACTGAATTTACCAGCATCAATTGTGGGGATTTTCTTTGACCAATCATTGTAGGTTAGGATGCGATTTTCTTTGTATTTATAGCTCTTGCAGGCCACACAAATGACAAGGCAGCTGGGTTTGGCCCCCAGGTCTTGTGTTTGACTGACACCAAAATAACTGTTCTGCTCCGTGAGAGTGGTAGTTGTGGACATTCAAAGGCTGCATGAGGCCATATTGAAGCATTGAATGACTTCAAGTGAGAAGCTTTTCATGTGAAAGGTCTTTCAAGTCAAGAAGTCAAGAATGATTCCCTCCTCCACCCACTTTTTTCTTGTTTCTTGTCCAGGTTTCAGGGCAGAATACTCCCACCTGTGCCGAAGCCCATCATCCATAATTTTGACAGAAGGCAAGCAGGAAATCAGGTTTGTCAAATGTTAACCATGTGGCAATAAAGTATGACATGCCAATGCCTCAAAGTGAAGAACGCTATTCTGCTCAGCGCTGAGCACCCTATGACTGAAGGCACAGTCAAAGGGTGTTGCCTTTTCGGAGAATTGAACAGGGAATTCCCTGGTGAAGTCTCTGAGAGTAAAGCAGAACATGCCACACATTAGAAGAAGATGAAGAATTCTATTTTTATCTATGTTTACGGCTTAAATACTGGACTTGGGGAGACATTTAAATTAATCTGGATTAATAATCGGAATATTCTGCTACAGTTATCCACATTATTCCATTTTTAAATAGGGCTTTCAGGCATATAATTAAATACCAGTTTTGGGTAAGTAGCAATGCAATACTTTTATCTGTAGTTCAGTGAAATGGCCATGGTGAGAGGCCAGAACTGTTAAGAGAGTCACAAACCTTACAGATACGTGTGTGTCAGTGACTCTGATCATCCCCAGACTATGTCGGAGAAACTGGAGGCGCCGCTGCAGCAGGAAGAGGAGCAGGTGCACGAGTTCACGTTGCACCAGAAACCGCCAGAAGATACCCACCTGGGTGTGGTTGAGCAGCTGGCAATGGAAGAAACGTGGGGTTACACCGACTCCTCGCACGAGACCTGTTCAAACCCAGAATTAACAGAACTTGATGACGCAGAGGAGACGAAATGCGATCTGGTGGAGGCTCAGCTCACCTCGCTCTTGTACAAGAGGGGGCTAGTGTTCGATGAAGCCAGATGACTGTTTGTGTTCTGACGACAAAACCATCTTGTGTCATGCGTTTTCTTTGTTTATTTGTTTTTATCACGATAATTTTCTCTACTTTGTCGCACAGATGAAGCTGAGGCGCTGTTTGTTTTCAGCATTAGTTGATTAGCGGTAACACATTTTTCTGGGGGAATAACTGTCCGACTAACTGTTGTCGATAAACAATATTATTGTCAACATTATTTTGAGACCAAATGAACCATTAATGTAATGATGTATAAAAAAAGCACACCGTTTCAAATGTAATGTCTTAGTATTTTACCATTGTAGTCGAAATATCTAAAATAAAATAAGAAAATAAATGAAAAAATAAAATAAAATACAATATAAAATGCATTCATATTCCTAGTTGACAAACTTGAACTTAATACGTTTTGTGCTTTGGTACGAAGCTTGTGTTACAAGTGTGTTGAATGATTATTGGACTATTCATTTCTACGAAATTACGTTTATTTAATGTTTATCTTAAGACCACTTTGCTTTTGTGAAAAGTCAATCATGTGAGGGGAAAAGCGGATGTGCGCTGTCAATGCTAACCATGTGGCGGGAAGTGGCCTGATTGCTACTAGGATGTCTCATGTCAGGTAGACTGAGGTTAAACCATGAAAAAAGTTCATGTGGCGCTTTGTTCTCGACCTCTGTGATGGTAAGCGGGTTCTTTTTGCTGTGACTGATCAAGAAGCGGAAAACTGAGGTACTGGAAGTGCAAACTCAGATGATGCGAATATGAGCCACAGCAAAATGAGAAACTTTCCCTGACACCAAGGTTCAGGAGAAGCCCTTTTGATTTGATGCAAATAGGCACCTTGTCAAACTCAATGGCCGCAAGAATATACATGGATTAAAAGGTCACTGAAAGTCAAAGTAGAATGTGATATCAAACACGATATTTATTTTAATTTTAATATTACATTTTAGCATGAAGTCGCTCCATGGTTTGTGTCAAAATATAAAAAGAAATTGAGGCACTTTTTCCTCCTTGAGAATATACATTTTTATAAGAGCTGCTTCCCTCAAAACTTGCAGTTGACATTTTCTTTATATTTTTGTGTCAAAATATCAATATTTGTTGAGAGTTAGACTGCTAGATTTGTTAGACTGCTTTTGCTGGCCACATAAAATGTGGTGGGCCACATTTGGCCTCGGGGTCTTGTTGTGACACAGTTCACAGTACAAGTGTGTTTCCACACCGACAACACTTACAATGGCTTCCAAAAATGCAATACATTTTGGGACTTTTAATTTGAAACAAAGACAATATGTAAAGGAGTAACAGAAATATACTCGTTTTCCTTTCTGTATTTTATGATGTATTATATGAAAGTAAAAAAAAAAATCATATAATACATCATAAAATACAGACAGGAAAGCGAATTTTTTTTTTCATATAATACATCATAAAATACAGAGAGGAAAGCGAGTACATTTCTGTTACTCTTTTACATATTGTCTTTGTTTCAAATTAAAAGTCCCAAAATGTATTGCATTTTTGGATTTTTGTGTGTGTGTGTGATGTATGTTTACGTCATGGGGGATGGCTGATGCGCATGCGCAGCAGTCGCTACGGTGTTTTCTCTTCGACGCAATAGCGATGTCTGGCGGCTGAGGAGGACAATTGCAGATCGACCAGCAGGTAGGAGGTCAGCACCGTCACCATCCCCGGATCCAGAAGTGTTCACCACCGCCGCCGCCTGCAGCTGCACCTCCCCGGTCTGGTCCGACACACTGCCCTCGGGATGAGCGGAAAGACGTGCAGTCAAGTTCAACTTTAGACAATGCTACATGTTTGGTTCCTGGTGGTAGAAGATGGCAGAATCGGATGGTGGCGATTTTGCTTCGAATCATCCACAGAGCAGGTGAGTGAGCCGGTGTGAGGCCGACCGACCGGCCCGCTCCCGCGATTTATTGACGGTATTCCACCACGTCCCTATGACCTCAGTCCAGCAGGGGACGTCGGTGTTTGAGATTAGGAAAGACCGAGGAGGCACCTCAGGCCTCCGCCTGCAAGAACTCGTCAAATAAATAATACGTATCACTACGTGGTGTTTTTAAGAATCGCTCCATTTCGTGTTGTGTACTCTAAGGACCTTGCAAGTAATATCGATTATCGAGAAATGTAATAATTTAATATAAATAATGACGTTTGATATGAATAATATGACATTGAATCTGCTTATGCATGTAATAAAACACCTTCAGAACTTGGTTTTAACTGTCACAGTGAAAGGCATATAAATGTTTGATGTGTGTTTAAATCAAAATGCTTAATATTGAAATGTTTTAAAGCAATGTTGTGAAGCAGGCAGTGGAAAATGATACTTTTGTTTCTTTAACTCACCAATATAAGTAGATGCACATTTTCATAGTTATGAAACATCTTTATATTTACTCTTCATGTGCAGACCATACCGTTACTAGTTGAACATTCAGAGTCTGAGGTCATCCTGCCTAAAGGCTGGGAGTGAATGTACGGAGCGCCAGTGTTCCTTGATTCCCTGGGTGTGACAAGGTCTTTTTGTCTTGCAGTATGGCAAACAAGAATAGCACCCTGCGCTGCACCTTCTCAGCTCCGAGCCACAGTGCCACCCTCCTCCAGGGCCTGTCGGTCTTGAGGGCTCAGGGTCAACTACTAGACGTCGTGCTGGCCATCAATGAGGAGCGATTCCAGGTCCACAAAGCTGTGCTGGCTGCTTGTAGTGATTATTTCAGGTTAGTCTGGATCATGAGAGCTTTCATGTCCATTTAGGTTTTAAATTCCGAGCACTCAGAGGCTCGTGCTGGCCATTATTTACGCGCAGCGCACTCACAGGTTAAGTGTGCGTCCAAAGTAGTCGAGTAATAAGAGAACGTTTAGGTTTTCAAAACCCATCACCTAATATATTCATGAAAGTTTTTCATGTTTAACACATTGCCCCTTCAAACCAGGAGCCCTTTCATGTTACTCAAGATTTCTAAAAATACTCAATGAATTGTTTCGTTCTTTAAATTACTTAATTGAAAAACCTGATGCCCCTATATGAATAGTAATGTATTGTGTTCCTTCGCTGTACGCCTGTTTTACCTACAAATATGTCCTCAACTGATGACATTTTAGAACATGATTAACATCAGGCTTTTTAGGTGGGATTTCTTCTTTGACTTTTACAATAAAATTGAATGAACATATCAAAGTGAGGTCAAACTGGAGAACAGTCTTGAAACAGACCGGATAAAATGGTGCTCACTGGCCTGACCTCAGGCGCATCATGACAGTGCATGAGTTTACATCTGACTGCAGTGCTCAGTCTCACTGTCAGTTTGTGCTGCGTTATTTGGGACGCTCACAATGCTTCTCCGTCTTAAAGGTCCAGATCAGCAGGGCACGATTGCTATTGTTATCTAACTTCATGTTGCAAGGAACATGGCGGCAACGACTGCTAGGAAGGCTTGAGTCAGTCAATATTTTTAAAAAGTTAAGTGAAGTTACCAAAGAAAACAGTAGGAAAAACAGGGCGTCTTCAAGACATCCTGCCTGTGTGTAGGGCGTCAGGCAAGAGGCGACACCCTGCACACCCTGGAGTCTGAGGAACAGATTTATCTGTGATCGACACCATTATACAGCGGACTCCCACACTTGTGAATTTATGGAGAATCATGAAAATGAAAAGTTAAAAATTCAAAGTGAGTTTTCAGAATTTCACAAAGTATTTAAGGATGTCTAAGTCAAAGATGGAAAAAATGTTGTGGAGTTTCTGTTCACCTTGGATTGTGTTATACTATAGTATGTAGTAATACATTTGTAATACAGTGACAGAGAGCTACATCTGTCAAGCTTGCTTCTCGTCCTGGTGTTGCACGAGTGTGACACGATCGATCATGCTTGTGTTGCAGGGCTATGTTTACTGGAGGCATGAGGGAGTCGAATCAAAGCACCATCGAGCTGAAGGGTTTGTCCGCCCGAGGGCTCAAGCACATCATTGACTTTGCCTACAGTTCAGAGGTCACATTAGACCTGGACTGCATCCAGGATGTCCTCGGTGCAGCCGTCTTTCTCCAGATGGTGCCGGTCGTGGAGCTGTGCGAAGAGTTCCTGAAGTCCGCGATGAGCGTGGAGACGTGTTTGCACATCGGCCAGATGGCCACCACCTTCAGCCTGTCCTCTCTTAAGGAGTCGGTGGACGCCTTCACCTTTCACCACTTCCTGCAGATATCCAAGGAAGAGGACTTCCTGCACATTCCCATGGAGCGCCTTGTTTTCTTCCTGAAGAGCAACAAGCTGAAGAACTGCAGTGAGATCGACCTCTTCCATGCCGCCATCAGATGGCTCCGCCACGACGAGTGTCGTCGCGCCGAGGCCAGCAACGTCCTCTGCCATGTCCGCTTCCCGCTCATGCGCTCTTCCGAGCTGGTGGACAACATTCAAACGGTGGATATCATGGTGGAGGACATGTTGTGCCGCCAGTACTTACTAGAAGCCTTCAATTACCAGATTCTTCCCTTCCGACAACACGAAATGCAGTGTCCTCGGACCCTCATTCGCTCCGATGTCATGTCCCTGATAACGTTTGGGGGTACACCGTACACCGACAACGACCGCACGGTGAGCACCAAAGTCTTCTTCCTGCCAGACCTCGCCTCTCGCCAGTTCAAAGAGCTCACAGAAATGGAGACGGCGTGCAGCCATGCCTGCGTGGCTGTTCTCGATAACTTTGTTTACGTGGTCGGGGGACAGCACTTGCAGTATCGCAGCGGCGAGGGCGCCGTGGACATGTGTTACCGCTTTGACCCTCACCTGAGTCAATGGCTGCGCATCCAACCGATGCAGGAAGCACGGATTCAATTCCAGCTGAATGTGCTGCATGGACTATTATATGCCACCGGAGGGCGCAATCGTTCCGGTAGTCTGTCGTCGGTGGAGTGCTATTGTCCAAAGAAGAACGAGTGGACCTATGTGGAGCCGTTAAAACGCAGGATATGGGGTCATGCGGGCTCCCCGTGCGGAGACAAGCTGTACGTCTCCGGTGGTTACGGCATATCCTTGGACGATAAGAAGACCCTTCATTCCTACGACCCGGCCACCGATCAGTGGGACTTCAGGGCTCCCATGAACAAACCCAGAGTTCTGCACGCCATGATCAGCTGCGGGGACCGGGTCTACGCCCTGGGGGGTCGGATGGACAACGTGGACCGCTGCTTTGACGTGCTGGATGTGGAGTATTATGTTCCGGAGAGCGACCAGTGGACCACTGTCACCCCCATGAGGGCGGGTCAGTCTGAGGCGGGGTGCTGCCTCCTAGACAGGAAGATCTTCATTGTTGGAGGCTACAACTGGCACCTGAATAACGTCACGAGCATCGTCCAGGTTTACAACACTGACACCGATGAGTGGGAGAGAGACTTGCACTTCCCCGAGTCCTTTGCTGGAATTGCCTGTACCCCAGTTATACTTCCACAAAGCACCACGCAACGCTGACCTGGAGCCGTCACGAGTTCCAGGTCCTCATCACTGTGTCCTCTTTTTGGGTGCAGTATTGCATTTTAAAATCGTAAGACAAACATTCCGAGGACAGGAAATTATTAGCAAAAGTTAAAAGTTACTTATTTAATAACCCTCATTTTAATGGAACTACAGCTTGACGGTTTTTGTTTTGTATCAAGTCAAATATAACAAACGTGTAGACAGTTTGATTGTAAGTCGAGTGGAACCTCATCCTCATTCTACAAGCACAAAAACGGAGCTGTCAGCATGTGTCAGTATTGATATCAAATCGATGAGCATAAAAATGCGCATGTTTGGTTGTTGTGTTTCCTCCACCTGAAACCTCAGTCATGCTTCTTATTAATCTCCAGGCTCCACTTTTCAGGACCACAACACACTACCTACTGAAGGAGATGTTCTCCAGTTCACTGTATTTGTTGACACTGCAGTCGCATCAATCATTAATGTTTCTGTGGGAGTACTACCATCCGCTGCTCTTCCACTCTGCCCACTCTGCACATTTTAAACGTTCATTGATGCTTCCGTCAACTTTGATTCCAACTGCATCGCGGCACTTTCCTGGGCAGACAATCCTGCTCTCCTCATGAATATTGTTCATTTTTTGATAGGAATCAATGAAGGTAAAAGCAGTCTATCTGCTTCTCTCCTTGTTTGTTCGTGGTTTCCTTTTATCTGTACATTATAAATACATGATACTGTACTGTGTTTCAAGTGCAATACGAAGGGGAGCTGAGGGGAATGTAGGCTTGTCTGTGTGTCCTTTATTAAAGATTTATCCTCTTTCACAAACGCTCTCAAATGTGACTCCTTATGTTCATAATCCTGAGTCTGTAGAGGTTCATGACTCATTCAACATTTAGTAAAAAAACACTCATTGTCGGTGAGCTTACCCTGAGGAGAGAAACCTGCCTGTCTCGCTCGCTGCTGAAATATTTACATGTTAGTGTATCTGACCGACACACAGAAACATCGCATCAATAATTCAGCAGGGAGTGAGACTTCATCCTAACACCTATATTCTTCTCAAGTATCATGGCTGTGTCATGGAACCTAAACAACCTTTACAATACTCTGTGTTTATAGCATGTTTTGGGTCTCTACAAAGCCCAGCTTCCACTTCTGCGATACTTGATTTCAGGTGTGACGCCCTCACTTATTCATGCACTATATCGGCTTTTGAAGATGAAACTCTTGTGTGCATTGTTCAATAATGATATCTCAAGCAACAAACCGTACTAACCTACTTTGCTTGCTCTTATGATCCAAACTAATCCGTGTAATAACACAGAGCTTACAAACAAACTAGTGATGGTCTGATGAGGTTTCACGAAACAGTGTCCTCATTTTCAAAGCCCACTAGATGGCACTCTCAACATATTTTCATGGGTTTTGGATCATTTGATATGATTTTTAAGTCAAGAGCGCCACCTACTGCACTCTGGAAACAGGGCCTCTTCAGCCTACCATTACACAAGCTCGTTTACCTTTGTGCTAGCGATGGGCAGATGAATCTTCATGAAACAGTGTGTTTGTTTTCAGAGCCCAGCAGGTGGCGCTGCTGGTTTGGAAATTATATGGCGTTTCATTGAGTGGTGGTTTCATTGACTAGTGGTTTAAGACCAATGATATTAGAGTTGGAGTGTGCCATCTACTGGCCCCTGAAAATCTTCACACTGTTTCATGAAGCCTCGACCACCCATCATTGCTTCTGACATTTTGTTCGCTTTACATCTTACCAACGTCACATCCTGCTTCCTTTAACACAACCACCAACCGTATTTGAAAGTTTTCTCCAACATAGCACCCTATAAAATGATCACCTCATGAACTCCTTGACTCCAATACTGTTATTTTCTCCCAAACTCCTGTCATGTGATGAAGTGTCCTCTACAGTGCATACCAGCCTCTAGACTTTCTTCAACTGTCCTGCTGCAGTGATCCAACTTTCCTGTCTTACTCCTGGCTCCTCATTTTTAGTGTCCACTTGATGGCGTTCTCTGCTCTAAAATCTTGAGAAACAACCAACCCAACCTGAAAAAGGCTTTAAAGTGGCCCTATTTTGCGTTTCATCAGAGCAGCTTTGCATGAAATTATTATGTTTTTTTAGATTTTGTATTAGCATCATCAGTATATGTAATATATAATAATATATTGAGTAATTTACTCTCGCCTTCCTCTAAATCTCCACCCTTCTTTATTTCATCATGCGTTACTAAATTAATTGTTAGTATGTAATAGTTACTTTTAGGTTTTTAAAATGAAGACCTAAGGTAAGTAATGAGCATATTTGTTCCCTTATTATACTGAATATTATTTTAATGTAACAATGCTCATTTCAGCTGTGCCTTTTCTCAGTCTTTTTTTAAATGGCAAAACATATCTTGTAATACCATTTTAGATCATTATCTACATGTTTTGTGCTTCTGAGATCTTTCAATATGTATGATCCATGTTGACAATAAAATATATAAACTGAAAAATATTAATAATTTTCTCATACTTCCTCTTTGTTTTATAGTATTTGTGTCTTAAAAAAGAAAAAAATAGGTACGTTTAAGACATGAATACATTTCAGTTTCATATTATTGGCACCTGTCACCTCATTTTCTGATCGATACTATTTGAAATGTTATATTCAGCCATTCAATATCCTGGTGGCTCTAATACACTCCTATTCATCCTCCACTGTTTTCATGCGCTCTCCTCCCTGTGCCCATGCGCGGTGACGTCACGGCGAGGCCCGAGCGTGCGGTGCGTAGCGTAACATTCCATTCAGAAGCAGAGGGAAAGATGGCGTCCTCGAACAATCCGCGCAAATTTAGCGAGAAAATCGCTCTGCATAACCAGAAACAGGCGGAGGAAACCGCCGCGTTTGAAGAAGTGATGAAGGACCTGAACATCACCAGAGCCGCCCGGGTAAGACGTCCACACCCGCGGACATTCACGCTGCTGCTGCTGCGGCGGCGGCGGCGGCGGCGCAGCTTGGCAGCTAGCGAGCGTCGCGGAGATCAAGCCAGATGATGTATGAGCGAATAAAACGCGTGACACGATGAGAATATGAGAAAGGAGCGGTCTGCATGAGCGAGGCGGGTTCGGGGAGCGCCCCTGTCCAAATGTGGGGGTAGCGTGAGCCAGCCTGCGAGTGCGTCTGTGGTTTGTTTTGTTGTCGTCCAGCACAGCTGCTGTAATATTGAGATTTATTCCTGTCACAGTTATTGTCGCCTCTCCGTGACAACTGTTTCTGCTGAGTCCATGCATCGATCTGGATGAAAAAACACTTCCTCACCGGATTTATTTCGTGTTTTACAAGACATTTCTTTTGAATTATTAACCCGTTATTGAGGCCAAATCCTGTCGTTATTTATAAGCGAGCGCGTAAAAGTACATTCTATCTATAATGCAGGCAGGTTCTCTACTGTAGGAAGGAGCTCAGAACCAGCATAAAATTCAAGTTTTCACTGTCACATGTCTTCCGACATTCTGTACTCCAGCAACGTAAACCTGAGCTGCTGTCTTGTACAATTTTGCTCCAGGAATGTGGTTTAAATCCTTCATGGTATTTATTTGTTTCATGATAATAGCTAAAATAATTCAATAGTATTTTTCACTTTGACGATCTTGTAATTTGCTTAACTTCAGATGGTTTTCAGTGTTTTGTTTTTGCTGTGATTAAATTATTTAACACGTGTCTTAAACTTAATTTGCAAGTTATGCAACCTGTCCGGTCTATTGTCTTCCACCCATTCATCATTCCATCGCTCGTGTTCATGTCACCCTTGATCTCAAATGCAGTCTGATAGATAAAAGGATTTCCTGCGGGTTTACACTGTGGCCTGGCAGCCAATGAGAATCGCATCTCCTAACGGTTAAAATCACCAAGTTTAACATCGTAGATGGGAGGATTCTGACAATATGTATCCCAGTACAGGTGTGGTCTATGCAGTATGATATATTGTCATACTCTCAACAAGCGATAATACAGGGAAAAAATACTGCAAAAATGCTTCTAAGAATACAAAGATAAAGATCAAATTCTGAAAATGTAATCAGAATTTTTTTTGTTTTTCATGAGTTCTGCCGCGTAGTAGTTGTAAGCCATAAAATACAAGTGCATTTATTCAGTGTAGTTATAGCATGTTAAAAAAAAGAACAGGCCGCAAGTATCGCAATATTTTAGTGTGTCGGTATTTTGTCTCGCCATTGATATTTACTTTTAAAATCATACGCCTCGATTGAAATTTGTCTTAATTCCCAGGGACCCTGATCCGTGTCACAGATTGAGTTAAGTCTGTGATTCCTCATCCAACTCCGAAGTTAAAAGTGTCGATTGAGAAGCAGTGAGGCTCTGCCTTTCAATCACTGAACACAGTCATGTCACCACATACTAATAATAATACAGTATATATAATAATTATGAAGTTTTTCAGCCAAGTGATGAGAGCTAGTCTGAGCAGCCTGATAGTCTCACTGCCACTGTCAGTTACTGCATGGTTTTTCGAGCAAGACCCGGTCCACACAGAGACAGTCATGTCCTGACATTGTCTCCACATGGCTCTGATGCTTTTTGAAACCGAGTGAATGAATTTGAAAACGCTGGATCCGTGTCTCTGTGTGGACAGCGGATCCGGATCTCTTTGAAAACGATGACATCACAGCACCGTCTGCCTTGGCTCTCTCCCCAAAGGTTGCCACTTCACGACAATATGGCGTACTACGGATTAATGTACGTTTGGCAAGCACAGTTCTTAATATTGTTAATATTGGTATGTTTAGCGACTCTTTCATTATATTGAGCAGAAAATGATCACTTTAAATCCAGGCGTGCTGCGGACAGGATATCGGCTCAGGTTCACAACAGAAATGGGGTTTCCATCTGAATGTTGAACATTTTTAGCAAATTTTGTGAAAATGCGACTTTATGCCTGTTTCACATTGGTTTGCAATAAAGCAGGTTCTCAATTACTGAAACAATTTAGCCCCCAAAATATTACTGTCAGAACCTGTTCTGGCACCTTGGAATTGCATATAACCTGCTTTTTGTATTAATAATGAATGAACAATACTCCATAAAAACACAAATACAACCATGGTCAAAGAATCACTAACCAAAATCACAATATAAATTTGCTTATTGGGAAAAGTATTGGGTATTAGTACTGGGAAAATATCGAATCGGGCCAAATGTATATGTATTTACAAGCCCCAATGAACATGCACTTACATACTGTTCTGTATCTTCTACTGGGCTAAAAAAATGAATGCATTGCACCCTGAAGTAGTCAGACAATTTGAGAGCGTTATTTTTTTTTCTACCCATATGCCTTGGAAAACCATTGTTTTCTGCTGTCAGGAACTATTAGAATATTTTCAATAGCACCAACTGTTGAGGAGTAATTGCACTGAGAAGCCTGCGTAACTCTTCAGCCACGAGGCGGGCGACACTGCTGAATCTTCTCTGTACTTGGGGTGGGTGGGAGGTCCCAAAGCAGAGGTGCTGCGGGCTACTGTAGTAGAACTGCACAAAGCACCAGTTCTCTTCCTTCGAATTGTGTTTTGCGTTGGACAGACCTTTGAGAAGTTGCGATCATTTAAAATGTCAAATCATCAGTGACACAATTGTCAATAAAAGTTTGAGGAACTGTTCAGCACAAACTGTCTAGGAACTAAAATGAGTTAAACAATCACACTTTAATATGACAGAAAACATGAATATAAAAGAAAAAGGCACTCACTCTCATGAGCCACTATCAGTTCCATTCATGTTTCCTTTTTTCTGTGGTTTCTCCTCATGTGTCATCGGTCCGTCAGTGAATTCTCTGTCAGGTGACTGTAAACTCACGTTACTCATTGTAGCATCATTTTACTGTGTGTGTGTGTGTGTGTCTGTGTGTGTGTCAGACCAGTCATTCACTCATGCTTTCATGCAATTTTACTTTGCACAGCTGCAGTTACAGAAGACCCAGTATTTGCAACTAGGGCAGAATCGTGGACAGTACTATGGAGGCTCACTGCCCAATGTCAATCAGATTGGAAATGGCAACATTGACCTGCCTTTTCAGGTGAGCCCTAAGAATTTCCTCAGCTGGTAAATCCATGCTTTATATCCAAGTGTTTTATCTTTTAGCTGTCGGCGAGGATAAGGATGACAACAAGTGCATTTTGTAGTGTCTTCCAAATCACAGTACGCCTACGGGAGTCTGGATGACATAAGATGTAAATGAATGAATCTCAAGCTGACCTTTGCAGTGTAAATTGGTCTCTAAATTTCCTCATTGCTTGTCATGGCTTTCCATCTTTAAGTGCATTTGCCCACTCAAGCATCGGTGCGGGGCCCCCATGGCTTGACTCATTTTAAAGTGAACACATTTGCACCATTGATCCTCAGACATATCCGGCAGAATTGTGTGTGTGTGTGTGTGTGTGTGTGTGTGTGTGTGCGTGTGTGCGTGTGTGCGTGCGTGCGTGCGTGCGTGCGTGCGTGCGTGCGTGTGTGTGCGTGCGCGCGAACAGGCCTCAGTAAAATGTGGGTGTGTTCACTGTAGAACTCGGTGTTAGACACCAGTCGGACCACCAGGCACCATGGATTAGTGGAGCGGGTGTACCGGGACAGGAACCGCATCACGTCTCCACATCGCCGACCGCTGTCTGTGGACAAACATGGACGCCAAATATCCTTTGTTGGAGCTAATGTTTGTGTCTGCACGCTCATCTAATTGTTGCTTTGACTGTTGAAAATTTGTTTGGGATGGACTGTGTGTTCCTGTCCAGCAGACACAGTCAAATCTTAATGTTGAAAGAAGAAGGAATCCCACTCTTATTTTGGCTCCCCAGCTCCGCTCTGCAAGTGAAGCCCTCCGTCCTGTTGCTCCCGCAGAACAGAAAGATCCTCTACTGCTCCCAGTTCTGCAAGCCAGTCCTGCAGAGCCTCTCATTATGTCTTTTTCCATGTACTCTGGAGCCTTGAAAATAGTGAGTTCCTCTCTTACAATGCAGTTAAGTCGACTTGATTGTCACCACTAGGCTAATAGCCTCTCGAATAAGGTGCGATGACTGGAGTGCATGACTGGAGTGGACCAATGTCCTGCCTCCAGTCCTCATGATGAATCTGATCAAGTGTAACATTTTAAGTCTTTTAACCTGCTTCCCCTGCAAGGTATGTTAGTTGTGGGTTGCCGCCATTTGTGGCTTGTTGTTTTGTGAAGGAAAGAGTGAGGGACACTTGCACTCAGGGGCTTGCTACTGGTGACTGAAGGGAATGATCGGAAACATATTTTTTCACAGAAATGGACAGATCCTGATCATCGCTTAGGGCTATCTCTAGAATGGATTCAGATTCAAACATCCTGGATCTCACCTCAGTTTTTTGGAATGATGGCTGAAACCACCTGTAGAGTTGCGCTGACAGTTGTCGTACTGTCGAGAAGTGTGTCTGTCTGAATGAAAATTCCAGGTATCAGGTACCAAGTGTCCTTTTATATACAGCAACTAGACGCAGCAAAAGCCCTGCAACAACTCAATAAGGGGGTCCCTCCGCAGCTCCCTGAATTTGCCTACCTGTGTGTTAAATTACCTTGAGTTTAGTGGGTTTTTTCGCAATTTTGAAGTTGGACTTTTTCATCGTTCGTGTTTGGCATCCCACGGTTGGCATCATTCGATGGAACTGTAAAAGTGTAAGACAATAGTATTAATCTTGAGAAGGTCTTTCAGTCTCTTAGTGCCCCAGCTCATGGTACTTCCCTTGGATAACCTTACATTCTGCTTGACACATGGAGACTGCTCTGTCTGGATTTCTGTGACAGGAACTGATGCAGTGTTAAGTGAGTGTTGTGTTTTCATCTGTTAATCCTGAAGGTGTGAACATGTGGATGAGTGTTTCGTCTGTCCGTCATTAGCCTTAACGTAATTCACATCGACAGCTGTCCCTACAGCTCAGTTTACCTCTCCCCACCACCTGACACCAGCTGGAGAAGGTAAGGCACCCGAGACCAGATGAAAAGACAGTCACCCGTCAAATCTTAATCACGCGGCTCTGTGCTTCTGTTCATCTATCCTTTCCGTGGACACGCTCACTTGTGGGCTTCTGCTTGGCTCCCTCCAACCTCTCGTCTTTCTCACACACTCAGGACGAACTCTGACTCCGCCTTACACCAGAGCACCATGAATCCCAAACCTCCAGAGGTGTTTTCAGGGGGATCACAGGAGCTGCAGCCAAAGCGAGGTATCAGAAGATCCGGTTACAAAGCAGCTTATAGTTATTCATGTGGTGCGACTGCATGCTGGAAGTGACACCGAAAGGTTGATGTCTCTATAAGGTGGGGCTCATGTGCCGCATCTGATGACTCATGGTGAAATATTTAGCAAACCCAAGTCACCGCTTCCTTTGTTTTCGCCTCGAGCTTTTGCCTGGCAGCGGCCGTAAAAAGGTTTCTGTCAATGTCTGGCAATCGTTCTGGGTGACACGAGAATTCTCCTTCTCACTCAGTGTAGTGACCACCAGGCTATTTTTAGCCTGTGAAACTCTATATTTGTCCCGTCTGGCTGGGATATTGATGACTCATCTCTATCGCCGATTGGAATTATGTGACTTGTCAAGTGCTGCAAGACCTGTCTTGTGGTTTCTCTCATCTCCAATGCTGCCCACAGTGCATGGGGCGGAGGACTCGGGGTCAAACACTGACGAAGACATCCAGAAACAGTTGTGGGAGGATAAGAAGGTACTTCTGTTTAGAAAAGTCTGACAGTCCCCTCCTGTCCATCACCTCATATACTGGTTTGTGTTTAGGGTGATTTACCAACAGCGACAACATGCGATGTCCCAGGAATAAAGTGAGTTTTTATTCTCTTTCCTTTTTGTGGACTTAATTGATAAGTGATCCTGTTTATAGCCCTGTGTAAATAGACTCTGACTAAAAGTGTTAAACATGAATCAGCATGACTGTGTTGAAAATTGATCCGAATCACTCGTAAAAAAAAAAAAATAAATAAAGTAGTGCTGCTACTTCACACCAACACACCCAGTTCCAGTCTCCCTAATACGCTGGTTCTCAGTTGTTGTTGTTCTTCTGTGACATGTCGTTTGTGTAATATTTTTCAACCAAGTAACCCCGGACAAACACAAATGATTTTTGGAAAAAACTTTCTAAACTGTAAATATTAGTGCAGATGAATTTTTCAACCAAAAAAACAAAATAATAGTTGTTCCATAGGACTTATTCACGCTTTTCCTATACTTTTATCTTTCCTCAGTATATTCCCGTCACCAGACCAGGAGTTGAACCCCTCTGTGCTCCCTGCGGGTCACAACACCGGCGGTTCTCTGCCGGACCTCACCAACATCCAGTTCCCGCCCCCACTGTCAACCCCGCTGGACCCTGATGACACGGTTTCCTTCCCCTCGCTCAGCTCGTCCAACAGCTCCGGCAGCTTGACCACCAACCTCACCCACCTGGGTATCAGCGCTGCCAGCCACGGTAACTGCTGCCTTTTCTCACACTGGGCTGCGAGCCAAGTCCCGCTCTCTGTTTTATAGATACATCACTCCATTTGTTTGGGAAGAACTTGACTGAGTTTGTTTTTGTTTCTTGCCTTTAGTGAATCGCCCTTGAAACATTTCATTATGGGTGAGATGTTTGAAATCTCTAGCCACATATTGTTGTACTATTGGTATCAGTCTGTTTAGAAATGTGCAAACTACGTTCATGATATCCTGGTTCTATTGGACCATCTCTGACTCGACAGAGATGAGAGAAAAAGGCAAGGTGTTTCCCCTTGGTTTGAGTCTTGTGAAGCAAGGTCTGAGCATGCTCAGTTGTTGAAAACTGAAGAGCAGATTTTCTGTCCCGCTGTTGGAACACATGCTCTGTTGGCCGAAATTTGAGTTGGAATCAGCAGGATCTTTTCTACTGTTTGGCCACAGCAGAGCTAATTATCAGATTCTCCATCTCTCACTGATGACTGTTGTTCAACTGTTGGAGAAACCGCTCCCTAAATCGCCCCCCCCCTCTTCTCTCCGATTCTAGCCAATCAAACTGCGAAATGTTGCTCTGTTTAGTGAGTGTTCTGACACCGATTTTGAGAGTCCATCTCACAAAACACATGTCTCTACACTGTTGTCTTAGTGTTGTAGTTGAGACCACCAAACTGGAGACCAATAAGGAGCGTGAGTCTGTTAGTTATATAGACACACACGTTTATTTTTTTCAAAATAAACTAAGAGCAGAAATGCTGTCATTGGAACAAACCAATAGTTTGGTCTGTATTCAGTTTGGTAACTATCCTGGTCTCTCTGTCTCGACATGGTGTCAACGACAACAGCACTCGGCAGGAAACCCTGGATGTGCACTTTAGGGTCTGCAGGAAAACCATGTTGTGGCCCAAAAACTGCCACGTTTTTTTCAGTTTGCTTGAATATTCCAATGAAACTCGGAGATGGAGGCGTTTATTTTCACCATGATGGGAATTTTTCATTTGCCAGAAGAAAATGTGGTGTGGAAATTTGGTCCCAAGCCCAGCCCTGCTTCAACTCATTCATTTTGATTAATTTATTACAGAAATCTATTCACAAATTTCACTTGTTAAACCCCCATTTTTTATCTTTAACACAACCATGGCTTCACATAAGGCTATTGGGGTTATTTGTAAAATTGGCTTTTGTCCCCTTGCAATTTCTTTCAACATCAGGGATTCAAACGTCCTCTCAGCCCAACATGAGTGTAACAGCACAGCGCCGCCAGCCACCAGTGGTGCCACTCACCCTGACCTCTGACCTTCACCTCCAACATTCCCCTCAGCAGCTTTCACCAACGCTTAGCTCCCCGATTAACATCACACAGGTAGGTATTTTTTTATCTCTATTTGCTTTCCTGGGTGTTTATTATACTGTAAGTCTGTCAATACATCCATCCATCCATCCATCCATCTATCATCTATCTATTATGGATAGACAGATACATTAGTAAATATATTGTTATATTTACTAATGTGTCTTTACCGTCTAGCTATCTATTATGGATGGATAGATACATTAGTAAATATATATATATTTCCTAATCCATCTATCCATCCATCCATCCATCCATCCATCCATCCATCCATCCCTCCCTCCCTCCCTCCCTCCCTCCCTCTCGCCATCCATCCATTATGGATGAATAGATACATTAGTAAATATATTATTATTTTTACTCATGTTAATGTATCTATCCATCCATCCATCCATCTATTATGGATGGATAGATACATTAGTAAAGATATTATTTACTAATGTATCCATCCATCCAATTAAAAAAAGCTCTTTAAATGTTTTTTTTTTTTTTGCCATTTGAATGACATGAGACATTTACTGGAGCACGTGTCATTTTACTTACTGATAGCTTTCTCTAGGCCTCCGTAGTACGTCATGTCAAGTTGTGTTTTCTCCCTGAAGTCCTTCAAGCTTGACACAAACTGCCCAAAGGCAGATGTAACCTTGTGGATGTACAAGTTTCTCTCTGGCCGAGGGCTAAACAGAGCGTCCTCTCTCTGATGCAGGTGTTGCCTGCAGACACGCTGACTCTGGAACAGCAGCTGGCCCAGTACCCGCTCTTCAACCAGCTGACGCCTCAGGCTCAGGCCCAACTGCTCATTGACCTGCAGAAGCAGCAGCAGAACTTGCCTCCAGGCATCCAGCTCATCACCTTGCCGACTCCGGCCTCTTCTGGATCCATCACGGCCTCGGCGGGCAGCCCCTCCCCTGACAGCCAGACCACCGCAAGCATGAGCATCAGCTCGGTAAGCAAGAAGAATGTCTGCTCTGACTTGGTTGTGATGGGATGGAATTACGTTTCTGATGATGTGAGGGGAGTCACTTTGTTTCGCCAGATTGTAAATTCTCTCACGTTGGGCTGATTCTGCAAAGAAATCTTGGTTTACTTCCACTTGATTAGAAAATAGAGAGACATTCTTTACCGTCACCGAGGACTGGAGCTGCAACAGTGAATTTACAGTGTATATTACGTTGTTGAAATGATTGAATGTTTTTACTATAATATGTCAAATCAAATGAAATTGAGTGGATCTTTTTTTGCTATAAAATGTCAATTCGAACATTTTATTTAAACTTTTTCACATTCACATTCTTAATTGAAAGAAATTTGTTTAGTTAAACATTAATAATATTCTATCATTTTATCGTTTAATTTCACTGTTATTGTAAGTGAAAAATTTTGAATTTCTGTCTTACTTATGCCACTGTTTCAGCGCTCGAAGCCCTTTACACTGAGGTGCCCGTTCACACACACACACACACACACACACACACACACACACACAGTCACACACACACAGTCACACACTGATGCCTTATCTAGCCTGTCTTGCTCGGACGCACAATGAGATAAACACGACTGGAGCTGCGATCAAACCACCGACCTCTCAGTCCCATGGCTGTACCATCAGAGCTAATCTAAATTGATCTGATCTAAATTTCAAATTGATAATGACAAACTGAGTGTGTTAAAAATGTGTATTTGAAATTCTTTAGTTAAGGTACGTAATGATCAGCGTTATGCAAAGAAGCTAGTCTTTGTCTATGTTTCAGGATTGTGTTTTGTTTGATACTAGCTGCCTTGTTAATACTTATGTAGCACTGGATCGGTCAAACTCCAGTCAATGCAGATTCCCAGTGTGTGTGTGTGTGTGTGTGCGTGTGTGTGCGCGCGTGTGCGTGACGACGATGGAGCTCCGTGCTTGCTAACCCTCTTCCCTCCAACAGTACCGCAATCAGACTGGCTCACCAGCCACTCAGTCTCCAACCTCCCCAGTCTCCAATCAAGGCTTCTCCCCCGGCGGCTCGCCTCAAGTAAGAGCCCACCCACTGAGCTAGCTGCTTCTAGAAGAAGGGCTTTGTGACTGGGGGGAACCCGAATGTAGAGGACTCCAGGCTGCTTTTTTTCCCCCCCTGGTGTCTGCAGTAACCAAATCCTGCTTCACAACTCATCTCCTCATCTTTCCTGTCACTGTGCACCGCCTGCATGTCCACATGGGGAAGGTGGTTGATGGACCATCAGAAGCTCGACTGGCTCGCAGACGGACAAAAAACAGTTAGCATATTTACTTACAGCGATGAAAGTGTCTGTTTTGAGAAAAATGCAGCGTATATAGTGAGGCGCGAATCTTGCTACAGGGTCTGTAGGCTGTGTCTCTATAGGGTCCCCGCGGGTCCTTAAAGTCTTGAATTAAAGTTGGAGTAATTTAGGGCTTAAATTATCACCATCAAAGTTATTACATTTCCAGGTGGTGTGTTTAATGCCCATGGGAAATAACGGTGTCCTATCATAAAACATCTCATTTAGTTTAGTCTGTGATAAATGGCGGTACATCCGGTAATGACCCTGACACTGCTGCATGCTGGCATTACACACGGTAACTGGTTCAGAGTCTCAGTACTGACGAGCGCTGTTATTAAAGCTATGATCATGTGCGCTAAAATGCTGCTTTGCTGTTGTGTCAGCTTTCACATGCAGCGGTGGAATGTCAAAACAATAGTCTAAACATATTGCATTACTATCCAAGGTTTCATATTTGCCTTATTTCCCGTGGTGTTGTTCCAGAACCATCATATTTTTGAGGACCAGATTCTTTCACAAGAATATTCTGATTAATTTTGAGAATGTTGGCCAACACGCAAGAGGTCATTTTAAAACAGAAATGTTTTAAATATAGTGATAAAAAAAAAAAAATCACAGCAACTGAATGAAATACCGTAATTTCCGGACGATAAGCCGCTAAGTTTTTCTCGTGGTCCAAGCCCTGCGGTTTATACAACAGCGCAGATTTTCACAGGCTGAAATCAGATTAAAGAGGCGATTAAATCAGAGGCTTTTTATTTACCCTTAAAGTGCTCAAAATGCGCTGTTTTCGCTCACGTGTCCACAGCTCCATCAACAGAGTCAATCTCCTGGCGGTCTGAAATCGAGAAGCAGCCGCTGAGACCAGGTGTGGTGTTGGAACTTCGGGCACAGGCGAAAACACAGCATTTTGACGGCTTTACTGTGAATTAAAGATATGAGATGCCGTCTCGCGATGAAGAGCGTTTGGCTCAAAAATCCAATGTGAACACAAGCCAGTCGGGCTCTGGCCACAGACCGGCTGGAGAGCTGCGCCTTGTCTCGGGAAACTCTCCACAGGGGGTGAGCTTCTCGCCTCAGGTGACTCAGCGCTAGATGCCGGAAACTACGTGTACAGCACAACTTCGCACACCTCCGTCGTTCAAAAACAACTTTATAAACTCCCTTCTCGATTGTCAGTAGTCTTTCTCATTGTGTTCAACGTGTTGTGAGAGCAGCGTGGATGAATCAAGACGCCCCGTATTACGCCGCTTGTTTCTGCTATTTCCTCACTCTCAATGCTGGACGGAGTGTTTTTAAGCTGGGCGCACCGCTGACCTTTGTACAGCGCAGACAGCACCACTGCACCCCGGCTAATAGACCGGTGCGGCTTATGTATTAACAAGATCTATTTTCCTTCTTAAATTTAGTGGGTGCGGCTAGTATTCTGGTGCGCTCTATAGTCCGGAAATTACGGTACAAGCCTAATATTGAGTTTCTCTCAGTAATCTATAAGGTGCCATTGCATCTTGTTGGACTGAACAGCTGAGTGGAAATTAGTATAAATGTTCTTCCTGGTTTGAAGTTGAACATTTGACCACGTGTAGCTATATGTTTTGGGGCATGTTCTCTTCACTACTACAAATTCCACTATTTGTGTATGGAACTGGAACTGAGATTCCAAAGAGTTGATCAATACTGGAATTGGCGAGCCGCTCCTCCTGGTCCGCTTCACGGGCTGCTCCCATCCTGGAGTCGCCACATTCTGGTAAAGAGGCAGGAAATCAACCCCCTCATCTGGAACATGCATCATCTGACTGGCTGTGTCTCGAAGCTTCCTGGAGTGATTTATGTAATCTCATCAGCACATGATCATCCCATGTGCGGCCTCTTCCTTGCCTTCTGGGAAATCTCTGCCGTAACAGTCCCACTCATTAATATCATCGGCTTCTGTCTGCGCTGGCACTGTGTGATTCTTGTGCTCTGTCATGGTGTGTGGCTCTATAAGGAGCTAAGGATTAAACAAGGAGGCTGGTTGGATTTCTCCAGGAGGGTTAGTTTCTGCAGGTCTCGGTAATGTGGATACTAACAAAGAGACCTTTCAGTAATGGGTAGTGACAGGACCACTGGCCTTGTTTAACCCTTCCGCGATGACCTGTATGAAGCTTGGACTCTAACAGCCCCTCATCTTTGATATTTCAGCACATCCCTGTTGTGGGCAGCATATTTGGGGACTCCTTCTACGACCAGCAGTTGTCGTCACGGCAGACCAACGCTCTGTCTCACCAGGTGAGTCCTCGCCGACGTCGAGCCCCTCCGAGTCCCTGACCCAGCCCGTGTGTTGGTGTGTCTAGCTGGAGCAGTTCAACATGATCGAGAACCCCATCAGCTCCACCAGCCTGTTCAGCCAGTGCTCCACCCTCAACTACACTCAAGCGGCCATGATGGGCCTCACTGGGAGCAGTCTGCAGGACTCCCAGCAGCTGGGCTACAGTAGCCATGGCAACATCCCCAACATCATCCTGACAGGTGAGTCGCTGTCTTTAACATGGAGACGGGGTCGGGAGTTAGTCTAGTTTGCTAGCAACTGGGATCTGTTTGAACCGTTAGAATAACAGGTGTCTAGATCGTGAGACGCAAGATCCATGTCTTCCTCTTTGAAGCTGAACTGCAGCTTTCTGAAACCAGTCCTCTCTTTGAGCTGGGACTGAGCAGCCTAGTGGTCTCTCTGTCAAGTGACAGCCGCGGCATGTTTTTTTTCCCACGCCAGAAACAGTTCTCTGACTCCTTTTCTAACGTAATAAACACATTTCAAAGTGTTTTAAATAAAGGGTTAAACTCATTAAATCATTCATTCATTGCATGTAGTCACTCAAACAAAAGGCTGCAAATTCGAATGAAGTAATTCAATATTCTAATTAACACACAACCAAGGTCTTACCGACCGCCTCTTTCAGCTTTCTCTTCAGTTTGCCTGCTCATCCGCCGTGTGCCTCATGTTGGTTCAGGGATTGATACTTTCTTTCCTCCTCCCTCTTTTCACGCCGCAGGCGCTCTACTGAGTAATGCTCACTTGGAAACAACTGTTGAGTTTCTTGTAGATATAATATATAAAAATCTTGGACGAAGCCTCGGTATAGACACAGTCCATCCGTGATGTATGGAATCAATGCAGTTTTGAATGAAAGGAGTTTTCAGCGGGACTTATGTGCTAAACCTTCCTATTTTTATCCCTCAAAAGACGTTTTTGCAGAAGAAATTTGATAACACCATGTATCAGAACGCTGTTGAATTGAAGTGGCTCTCTTTCTGAGTTTCAGTCACAAACCCACTGAAAGTGATGCGTTTCATCTTTCAAGATTGATGTAAAAAGAATTGAATCTTCCACGTATAATATTCGTCAAATGTCTAGACGGGGCGTAATATTTTATGTATGAGCAAAAGGTTGGTGGCCACTTTGAAGAGCAGATTCAGTCACAGCGTTGCTTCTGTTAAGAGTTATCTTTGAAATAGTTTTGGCATTAGAGTGTGGTGTTGGATTGAAGGCAAGTGAACCAGCATCAGAATGAGGCATTGATGTTTGAAAGGAAGCTGTTTATTCATGTGTGGCACCTGGTTTGTGTCCCTCACCTCAGTCACGGGTGAGTCTCCGCCCAGTCTCTCCAAAGAGCTGACTAACTCGCTGGCCGGCGTCGGCGACGTCAGCTTCGACGCAGACTCTCAGTTCCCCCTGGATGAGCTGAAAATCGACCCCCTGACCCTGGACGGACTGCACATGCTCAACGACCCCGACATGGTGCTGGCCGACCCGGCCACAGAGGACACGTTCAGGATGGACCGGCTGTAGCGAGCGGACGGGAAGACGACCCCTCTCACTGGTGAACGGAGACAAAAAGACGGGGCGGAGTGAGCCCTCTCCCTCGTTGCATGGCCGCCCCGCTGTCCGACCTCGCCCTCGACTCTGTCAAAGCCCTTTGAATCAACGCCGGGGGGAAAGACATCCGGCGGCATCCGGGGATCGACCTCGCTTGTGGTTTCGATAGAGATTGGTCGCTCAGCGCTTCCGCTAGCCTGCTGCGTTTACAGCGTCCCGCCACTTGCCCCAAATACTCCCAAGGATTCACGTTTTCTTTCTCATATCCACTCTTTTTGGTTCATATTTGCTTGTAGCAGGAAGCTGCGTGGACACAGGGCTGGAGCGCTAACAAGAAGAAAAAAAAATGGCCGGTTTGCTTGTACTTTGCAATCAAATGAATCGGTTTCCCCATCGTGCTCTGGCGGCTTTGGTTCTCACTCAAAGCTTTATTTTTGACAACCAAAATTCATCTTGTACTGTATGTTTTGATGTTTTGTGTATTTGTATGTTCTATTTATTTATTTGACAAATGTTTTTTATTCTATTTCTTACGTTGAATTGATGCCAAAATGCTCTTTGTAGTGTACAATTGCACTGATGTACTTTGTGTCTATTAACATATATTTATATATCTAAATGTGCTTGTTGGGCAACTTGGTTCATGAAGGAGTTTAAAACCCCCCCATACTTGCTCTTGGGTGTTTATGGACGTGCCATTCTTTGCTCGATGTTGCCATGCTGCAGCCCCACCTGGTTTCCGGTGCCGAAAGTTGCCCGGTGTTCCGTCAATCACTTTAAAAACAAGCTTTTTCTTGAGCGAACGATCAGGTATTTCTACGACAAACGTCTCCAAATTCCTTTACGCAGACAGAGCGTCTGTCTTTTTAGTCTCTTCAGTGGTCACTGTGAAATCACCTGATTTTGCCTTACATGAGTATCCTACCGTTCGACGTCAGTGTCCGATGTGACGATGTGTTTTCGGAACTTCTAGTGACATTTTCTTGTATTTGAGAGGAACCTTTTTTGGTCAGTGGTCTTTGTGTTGTGACAAATCAATGTACTGTATTTTGTAGCGGTACAGTTTATAGCCAAACTATTGGTGTTTTTTAACAAGTGGAGTGGGGAAAACAACTCTTTTCTGAGATTGAGCGCAAATATGGGGAGGCTTTTTGCTCTTTGACAGGGAAGCTCTTACAAAAACAGGACTGAAGGAAACACTTTTACTACGAGGCAAATGTGCAATTTAATAAGTAGCCGCTAAATTATTTCGGAAGAGTCAAAGTATATTTCTGTGTGGCTGTGTTCTGATCAGGGATCTGGAGGAGTACTAAATTGTTTACACAACATGTTTACACACATCATCTGAGATCTGACTGGTCTTTTGTCAGAGTTTCCCTGAGCGATGTTTGTGAGCTCATGTTTGATATAATCTGATGTTTGTGTACAGATGTGCTCATCTGCTCCGCTCAAGCGCTCACCAGGAGTTTGCTTTCTCTTTCACTCTCATGCGCCTCTGCAGTTTCTCTTTTTTTTTTTCTTTTGCCCTGGGATTGCTATGCAAGTGACGTTGGATCGCTTAAAGGAAAAATCTCTTGAGCTGGATTTGTGCTCCGGGTGGCTGGGTTTCTTCCCCTGGCTTGCTAAGCATTAGCAGGTTGAGCTGTACCTATGGGGTGTATTATCAAGAAAACTATTCTTTCATCTTGAGGAAGTGTCCTTGCGACCCATGAAGGACAGGTCAGATGGAGTCCAACAAGAAGCGTTTTTTTTTAATTCACTAGTGATGCTTTTACATTATGGGAGTCTGAACGTCCCATATTGGGTTTCATCTCTTCAGCCAAATCACCTGTTTATCTCCGAACTGTGTGTTAAGAGTTAGTGATGGGCTGAACAGTGTGCCGTACCTTTACTTCCAGAGGCCACTAGGTGGCGCTCTCTTCTCTGAAATATTATTATTACCTTATTTCTACTCTGTGAGCCCCACCAACAAAGTAGCGCCATCATTTCGAGTCACACGGGGAACGTCACAGCCTCGACAATAGAGGTCCACTACTACATATTAAAGACGTGAGTTAACAGCGATCGTGCTGATGCAGTTGGCTGAAATGCTGTTTACCGGGCATTTCCATTGTTTCTGTTCTACTGTTTCTGTTTTTCTGTTGCGGTGTTCTCATGTTGCTCCTGGTTGGTCTTGTCTCCAGTAGCTCTCAGGACAGGACTGGCAGCTGTGGCTAGTGATGGGCTGATGATCAGCTGTGCAGGTGGGTGTGTCACAGATGTGTGACTGGAGAAATGGTCCGTGGGAGGTTGGTTATTCTGGCCAAAACAACCTCATATAGGTACCTACTCCCCAAGACGAAGCAACCTTGACCACTTGGTGGAAACAGGTCTTCAGTGAAGCCTCTAGAGTGGGAGCTCACAGTGACACCACACAGGAAAATACTCTTTATCTTGAATTAAATAGTCTGAAACAAGGAGGAGAACATGACCAAAAGCTTCATTAGGCCATGACACTATATATTTTCATTTATTTTTATTTTATTTACATTTTACTTCAGGGTTCCCATTACAAGTCGTAATTTTAAGAAGATATTTTTCGTGCCATTTTGAGGTGTCTCATCAACATTCTTCACTATAGGAGTCTAATTTAGCATGAATACGACTAAATATAGAAATCAGATTGATAAAATTAGGTAATACAGGAAGAACTTTAATGTAGTTTCTCATGCGGGTCGCTCTCTGCACATGTCTACTTTTTTGTTCAGGCATCTCAAGCTGGACTCTCAAATCTGACCTCGTGAATGGTAGTGAAAAAGTCAACGTTTAGACAGTTCAGTTCATGGCAGTGTTAACTAAATGGTGTGCAGTTGTTGAGTGTGAAGCCGGACCTCTGTCTTCAGCTGCAGACAAGCGCTCAGACAATCAGAATCAGCTCCTGAGAAGAAACTCAGCTGGGAAGCAGAAATCCATTCTCTTGACTCTTTGTTCTTCTTTGTTCAGTTTTTATGTCCTACAAGATATAGTTGAACATGTGGAGTTCCATGCTATTTATAGTAGAATAAATATATTTCATAGTACAGTTGTATGACAATAGCATTTTACATATATACATGGTAATATCCCTCGGGATTTTTCCTTTAAGAGTGATCAATGGAAAACAGTTTGTCGGGAAGGTGGTCCTCCCCCGCCCCGCCCCTCCGCCTCTGCCATCCTCACTGACCTTGTACATAAGCTTCAGCTGGATCCGTGCATGTCCCCAACCTGGGTCCAGACCCTTCAGAGGCCTCTGGTTTAAAGCATGTTCGGGTTCCTCCTGTGCGACCTCGGTGACTATCTCATGTCTGTAGAACCATGAATGATACAAGAATGTATTTTGCAAATGACCCGCAGCTTCTGGGCTCGTCCGGGTTCGAGCCCGTTCTGAAGAGTCGGACTGTTGCTTGCTCGGTTGGTTTTTCTCCTCTGTAGCACTGACACCGCCCGCGCTCCTCCGTTGCCTCAGAAAATGACAACAAAGATGGCTGACTGGTGTGTTGCATTTATGGACGTGACTACTCTGCCGCTTCTACTTGGCACAGTCGACCTCGTGACGTGGTCGACAAAGTCGACAAATATATCTCAACTGAAGGATCTGAACATTATTGCTTATTTTCGCAGTCGATCACATCACGTCGGTTACTGAGCGTGTTGCATTTATCTCAGTCAGAAATGTTCAAAACGCTTTTGTTAACAGTTTACGTTACACCTTCAGTTAAGGAGGTCATGTTTTATTCAGAGATTCCTCTGGAATTTTTGGGTTATGAATCCAGTTCTAGAAACGAAAAACAACTCATAATAGAATTTTAAGATTTATGTTTTACAAATTTAACTACTGTATTTTATTATTTTCTGAATTAATAATTTAACTTTACATTATATATATATACATATATATATTTATATATATATATATATATATATAGACAAACATTTCATATTTCTTTTTCATTTAATTTAGTAGTGAGTAAAACCCTGAATTGAATGGATAAATCTATATATATTTAAAATAAATGAATACACTTAAAGTTATTGTTACATTTTAATTTTGATCAGGGTTGTCTTTCAGAATGGCATCATTAATTCAGAAAATGTGTTTCTGTTGGCTGGCATGATTATTGGGCCGTCGTGTTCTCAGACCAAGGTTCTGTTCCGACTTCTAAGTGCAATATGCTTGTGTACATCAGCGACTGTGTCGTCGTCTTGCTCCTCTGTGATGCTGTTGTTCTCCGGTTGCTTGGCACTTTATTTGTGGCGCTGCGGGACTGTTTTGCCCGATGTGAATGCTGACTGTTTCTCTCCAGACATAAACTCTGGAAATATTTTCCAAGAAAAGATGAACTCTATTTTCCTTTCTTCTGTCTTTTTTGTTGACCTGAATCAAGGGGATGCAAAACAAGAAAGGGCTTACTTCAGTGCAGCTTGTGCTTCTGTGTTGGAAATGGACGGCGCTCCGAATGTACCACTGAGGTTGCTCACACTAACACACACACACACACACCTGGGAAATGACCCTGCCACAGAAACAAATCATTCTTTTCGGACCCACACCACGAGCCGCAGTGGTCAGTACCTCCTCAGACGGGTCTAGTCAAACAAAAAAGTTCGACGATCACAAATGCTTCTCATTCGATGAGATTCAAAGTGCGGTCATATCCATGTTTCCCGTAAGCCCGTCTCGCACATGGCCGGGTTTGTATGGTCAAGACCTGGAGATAGTTTCTCCAGCATAAACCAAGTGGTGAAAGAGGAATTCTAAAGTCCAATTGTGACCTGTCAGGGTGGACACAAAGCACTTGTGATTCAGGTCCTGACTGGAGTCCGCGATTTCCTTTCTTTCTTAGTTTCATCCATTTCACTTTGGACTTCAATGATGTTGCTTGGTCCACTGAGCTTCTTCATCTTTCAGCATTTACTGTCATCCTCCATCACCCTCATGGTTTGAGATCATCATTCTTGAATCTGATTGGTTGTCCCCCTCACCTTCATCTCCATTATTCTTGGTCCCACACTCTCTCCTCTCAACATCCATCTCTCCTCACTGACTTTATCCCCAAACTTCTTCACATGTCCTTCTGATACACTTATTTCCGGTGCTGTCCCTTCTCCAACCTTTACATTCATCTTCACAAGTTCCACCCTGCCTGCATTCTCTTCTTCTCTTCTCCACCTCCCTTCATCTCCGCCCATCACTCTGGATACAGAACTGGTCATGTCTTTGTCTTGTGTTTACTGAAGCTGATGCCAAACAACACACATTCTCCTTACATGTTTCCAGATGTCTTTGAGTGCCAACCTTCGTCCAGTGCCCCATATGATTTTTAAGAACATGACCGTATGACATGATGTGACAGATCTCACCCACACATCCTCTGAAATCATTGGTTCCTCAGGTGAACATAAAAAAACTCCCAAGTATCACAAGGTTCTGTCTTATATATCACCAAGAATCATTTAAAAGTCATTTTAGGGCACGCAAAAACATGTTTATCAATTATGACCTTTTATTATGTGACTTGTAGAACGCGGAAGCATCAAAATGTAAGAGATCCCAAAACAAAATCTGTTTATTTCATTTTTTTTTCCACACAAGAAAATGTCGAGCAAAGGTGAATCTGAATCAAATGTTTTGTCATTGCTCTGCCTCCCTTTAACAATTCTTTCTGGATGAGTGAGCACATGAAAGGTTTGGGAAACACAGTTTACGTTGACGCTTATCGTAGGAACTAGCATAATATCACTGTTGTCCTGTGAGACGTAGTAAAAAGATCTGTAGCTATTTCTTTGTTGCCATGTGATTCTACTTTTGTGACCATTTGTTTATCAGATGAACATAAAAAAACGACAACAACAAAAAAACAATTCAATTAAATTGAATGTGGAAGAGCAAAGTTTCTCTTGATTTCGGACCTGAGCGTGAACATGCATGATGTTCTATGTTGTACATCGTTTTTGCTGATATTTTTGTAAACTGTATTTCCAAATATAAAGTGAAAAGATTATTTTGGATATGTGCACGCCTGTGAAATGTTGAGAATGTTTTCACTAAACTCTTAACTTGAAAAAATCTCTGCCGCCTGAAGTGGAATATTTGTGTGAACGGAAGCGTTCCAACGTTGCATTTTCAATTTCGGCAAAACTACACTTCTAACTTCAGAGGGAAATGGAACGCTTTGTTGTGTCCAGGCATCCTTCTGAGAGCAGCAAATACATGGAAAAACAGCAATGCTTTTATTTTAAAATCGTCACCTTTAACGTCACTATTTAAGAACGCACCACCAAACCAGCTCTTTCCTCTTATTCCAGGACTAATAATCTCATGGATGTTACACCACCAGCTGAACCTGCTGGGCCCTGTAGGTGTCGAAGTCCTCAGGAAGTGTGTCTGCAGAAGGGCGAAGGGAGAGATGTAACTGTTGATAAACCTGAGACGTCGATGAGCTCGGCACTCACCGTTGCAGCGGTAGCGCAAGTTAGCCCAAATGATATTCTCCTGGGAGAAGCAGAAGACGCCGAGGCGTCCACCCCTCATAGTGCCGTCTATGACCACCCCAGTGTCGGCAACCATCTGAGTTCCCTCGTAGAAGCGAACCCTGTGAACCAGCAAAGACGATTTGACATTGACAGATTGGGAAGGTCTTTTCTTGGAGTCCTGTCCCCCCAGCGCGGTTCAGGTTCTGGATTCACAAGCTTGAACCAATGTTTCCGAGCTCCAGAAGTAAACCGACATTCAGGTCCGAACTGAATTTGGAGGCCTGGTAAACTTCCCTGAAGCTTCCCCCAGGGGTTGCAGTTAAACCAGATCTTCCATGATTCTGGAGGGAGCAGGTGTCCAAGCCCTCAAACTCTCTTGATGCCCGAAGCGTCACTATTGTTTTGCCTGTTGTCTGAAAGTTTTCGCACAGGCAACCAACAGACACAAACGCATTAAAACACACCAACACACTGCTGAAATGGATATGTGCCGAACCTGATGTAGCCATCTGCAGGTCGGTGCTGCAGGAACCAGCGGTACGACGTCTTGTCCTTCCAGCCAACGTTACGAGCGTCTTTCCACAGCAGCTTGACCTGGTCGTTGGTGTCGCCGGTGTGCCACAGCGCGTTTCGCAGATTCTCACCTGGACCCGTGTTAGATTTGACAGCCTTGGTGGAAATACAGACGTTTCACTTTCAGAGGGAAAATATTTTTAGCTCTCCATATTTGATACCAATATTAGACTCAGTCATATGAAAAACAATAGGAATGTATTTATCCACAGTAGAGTTTCTATTTTAATGTTTTGAAAAACTCCGTAAATTCCATTAAGTCAATGTAGAATATAATTTATAAGTAAAATCTATTTTCCATATACCACAACTTTTTTTTCTGATGCATCGACTTGTGGTGTTTTCAGCTTGACATATTTGAATATTCATATTCTGAAAATCTTTTTTGGTTTATTATTATTATTGCTATTATTCTGTAGTGCTTCCATCCTATTTCTCATTTAACCATGGCGATATATTCCGCGGTCACCTTGAGCTGTATTCCAGGCTCGGCCACAGCTCTGAAGGGATTGGCCTGCCAGTAGATCTGCTCCACCTGCTTCCACATCACCACGTAGAAACTGGAGCTGTCCTGGTAGCCAAAGATAAATCCTGCGTAGTCGTCGTCCGTTACAGTGTTCACATGAAACGTCCCCTCAAAGTCCACGCCGCTGAACGCTGTGTAACCTGCATGAGATCGATGTTGTTTTTAGGTGAGAGCATTTTAGCGTAATCCCAACTACAAGGGGGTTCCTACCAACTGCCAACCCCGGATCACTGTTCATGGTCTGGACGATCTCTCTTCCCTGAAACAGATTCATGCTCTGAGCTGAGATGCTTTAGTGGAAGGCATTCAAAGATAAGTTGATGCACGTTTGGGTTCAGTTTGGCGAATCATAGCTACAGTATCATAAAGCCTGCGAAGCAATGAGTCTTCAGCGTCCACAACTGAATGTGGCTCTGTGTCGAAGCGTGGCATTTCACTCCCAAACAAGAACATTACTGGACCTGGTTCAGCACCACCCAGTTGGGGTCGATCTGTGCATCGCCCTCTGGATCCAACACCACGGTCTGGTACTCCCTGAAGTCAGTCAGAGTCACCTCAGCATTCTCAGGACAGACGTCGATGGTATCAATGATTGTGTCGTTGTCGAAGTCCTTCTCGCACACGTTTCCAACACCGTTACCTGGAAGGTTCGGATGGGTAGGTTAGTCGTCTTCGTAATAAAAGGGTTGGTAGAGTTGTCATCAGAAACAGCCAGCACCATCTGAGTCCTCCTGAAGAGGGTTGGGGATCAGGCGACAGTTGTCCGGACCAGGGGGCAGCAGGTCGGGTATCCCATCGTTGTCGTCGTCGTCGTCACACTCGTCTCCCTTCCCGTCCTTGTCCGTGTCCAGCTGTGAGCTGTTGATGACGGCGGGGCAGTTGTCTCTGGAGTCTTGGTGGCCGTCGCCGTCACTGGGGAGAGAAAGTCGTGGTCAATGATCCAACAAGAAGCTTTTGTGTGGGTGGAAGTCATTGTCTACCTGTCCTTGTTGGTGTCGCATGGATCACCGATCAAGTCGTTGTCTGCGTCTGTCTGAAAAGAGATTTGACTTCAAGACCAACTCAGACTGGTGAACTTTGGTGAAAGCAACTTGGTGCTTATTGGTGTCACTGGACATCTTTTGATTCCATCCAGTCTTTCATGCATCAAAGTTGTCTTGATGCTCTTGGTGGTTTGTCCAAACTTGTCCTACCCATCGATGGAATTGTAGTCACGCCTCATGACAGCCTGAGTGTCATCTCTGACTCTTCTCACTCTGATTCCTGAGAACCTATATCACTGCCATAGCAGTGACCAGGAGGTCCTTTTCTAACTTCAGTTGCTACTGCGACCTTCCAGATGACTCTGTCAGTCATCTCTACCTGCTCCACCCTGCCTGCACTCTCTTCTTCACTTTCACTCTTCCTTGACGTTCTTCTCCTCCACCCTTTTTTCACACTCTTCTTTGTCCCCATCCTGCTTGTACTCTCTTCCTCTCCTCCACCCTGCCAACTCTCTCTTCTTCACTTTCACTCTTCCTTGACGTTCTTCTCCTCCACCCTTTTTTCACACTCTTCTTTGTCCCCATCCTGCTTGTACTCTCTTCCTCTCCTCCACCCTGCCAACTCTCTCTTCTTCACTTTCACTCTTCCTTGACGTTCTTCTTCTCCACCTTGTCTTCACACTCTTCTTTGACCCCACCCTGCTTGCACTTTCTTCCTCTCCTCCACCCTGCCAACTCTCTCTTCTTCACTTTCACTCTTCCTTGACATTCTTCTTCTCCACCTTGTCTTCACACTCTTCTTTGTCTCCACCCTGCCTCTACTCTCTTCCTCTCCACCACCCTGCCAACACTCTCTTCTCCACTTTGTCTTGACAATGGTTCTAATAATCATCCCAAGAATGAATACAGGTGGAGTACTTCATAGTTCACAGTTAAAGTGACCTACTGAGAGTTTTCCACACAGCCCCCATTCCAGGCAGAGGGTGTGGATTGTTAGGCGCAGGGAGACCTTCGGAAGCTCTTTTCACAAGGTTACAGTTGCTTTTTACAACCCCTTGCGCGGCTCTCCTCCTAGATGGCCACCACGAATGATATGGCCGTTTGAGGAGCTCGAGCTCTTTGTTAAGTGTAGAAGGAAAGGAGCGCTACCCCATGGCTTACCTATCCCGAACTTTTGTCTTTTTTTATATGATGCACTGCCCACGATGTCAGGATATGCCCTGGATGGATGGATATGTGCCTCAATTGAAAGCCTAATATGTAAACCAGCAATGCTGAAGGCTACCTACGGCGACTGCATAGGACACTAAAGTCCACTTTTCCAACGTCAATTTATTATGCTGTGCGAGTGAGGATGTGTTGCAAATGGATAACTTGTTCTGTTTTGTATTTTTAAATTCAAAGAGAAGGGAATTCATTGGTACAATTGTGTCCTTGCCAGCAGCGATTGTGGTAACTCATGACAGCAAAGCACGAGAAAGATGCGCTGACCTGCTCAGGGTTCGGAACATAAGGGCAACTGTCGCAAGCGTCTCCCACTTTGTCTCCGTCACGATCGATCTGGTCAGCGTTGGGAACCCTCTTGCAGTTGTCCAGATGGTTCAGGATCCCTGAGAGAACCCAGACGTTTTAATGGACCGTGCCAGTTTTTCGAACATGTTGAAGACCGACCGTCTCCGTCGATATCTTCGTCGCACTCGTCACCAAATTTGTCAACATCAGTGTCCTTCTGGTCATTGTTCTTGATGGCACGGCAGTTGTCGCAGGCGTCCCCAAAATCGTCCTCATCGACGTTGCGTTGGTCCACATTGGGCACCAGAACGCAGTTGTCCTGCAGTAGGTGGAGCACTTGTTAGCCATTGATCCCACACATTCTGCCTGCTCCTTTGAAGACACCTGTGTGTTAAGGATCCCGTCACCGTCCGCGTCATCGTCGCAGGCGTCTCCGATCGCGTCCCCGTCTGCGTCTTCTTGACCAGAGTTGGGAACAGTGAGACAGTTATCCTGCAGAGAGAAATGAGGGCTGTGTCTTATTTACCTTCTATTGTCGTCAATCTTTATCAGGATCTTTGGGCGCGACACTGATGTGTTGCTTTCATTATGACTGACAGTCAAAGACTCACTTTGGCGCAGTTCCTCTCCGGACAGTCCAGTTTCTCATCAGGGAACCCGTCAATGTCGATGTCTGGCCCACACATGTAGCCGTTTCCGGCCCATCCGACTCCACACTGTGAATATGTTCAAGAGAGTTGAACCGGTTGAAATTACAAAACAGGATGGTTCCTGACTCACCTGGCATTCAATCTTCCCCTCTCGATGGACGATGCACTCTGCACTGGCGTGGCAGGGGTTCGGCTGTCCATTTCCACACGCTCTTTCAGGCTTACAGCCTTGTCGTTGATCACCGATGTACCCTGTCTTACAAGGGCCGCACCTGAAGGAACCCTGAAAAAATGATATAAATAACTCCCGACTATCATCTCTGACTCTTCTCACTCTGATTCCTGAGAACCTATATCACTGCCATAGCAGTGACCAGGTGGTCCTTTTTGAACTTTTGTTGCTACTGCGACCTTCCAGATCAGTCAGTCATCTCTACTTGCTCCACCCTGCCTGCACTCTCTTCTTCACTTTCACTCTTCCTTGACCTTCTTCTTCTCCACGCTTTCTTCACACTCTTCTTTGTCCCCACCCTGCTTGCACTCTCTTCCTCTCCTCCACCCTGCCTGCACTCTCTCCTTCACTTTCACTCTTCCTTGATGTTCTTCTTCTCCACCTTGTCTTCACAGTCTTCTTTGTCCCCAACCTGCTTGCACTCTCTTACTCTCCTCCACCCTCCCTACACTCTCTTCTTCTCTTTCACTCTTCCTTGACATTCTTCTTCTCCACCCTTTTTTCACATTCGTCTTTGTCCCCAACCTGCTTGCACTCTCTTACTGTCCTCCACCCTGCTTGAACTCTCTTCTTCACTTTCACTCTGCCTTGACATTCTTCTTCTCCACCCTGTCTTCACAGTCTTCTTTGTCCCCACCCTGCTTGCACTCTCTTCCTCTCCTCCACCCTGCCTGCACTCTCTTCTTCTCTTTCACTCTGCCTTGACGTTCTTCTTCTCCACCCTTTTTTCACACTCTTCTTTGTCTCCACCCTGCCTGTACTCTCTTCCTCTCCTCCACCCTGCCAACACTCTCTTCTCCACCTTGTTTTGACAATGGTTCTAATAATCATTCTGAACATTAGTACTTCATAGTTCACAGTTAAAGTGACCTACTTACTGGGGTGTTCATACACACTGAGTTTTCCACACAGCCCCCGTTGTTGGGACCCTCACACTCGTTGATGTCCTTGCAGACCTTCATGTGTCCAAACATTAGAAGCAAATAAAACATGTTATTAACAACTTTGTTCCTATTTAGTCGTGTTTTGAACAGAAAAGAGACTTTTTTAAAGAAAGAGTGTATGGTAAAATGGAATTTCTAAAAGTGAGCATGACTGACGGGTGCTGACCTGTTTGTTGGCTCTTGCGTAGGCGATACCGACGCCTTGGACTTGAGGACCGGAATAGCCCGCGGGGCAAGAGCCACATCGGAAACCAGGCGCAGTATTGATGCAGCGAACCCCCATGTGACATGGTTTCACTGTGCACTGTGGATGACATCGTCACTCCACCCGTTGGGAGTTGGAATCTTTTTGTCAAAGTCGTGCGATAAAAAGGGAGTTTACCTCATCGATGTCGGTACAGTGGGTTCCGTTGCCCTCCATGCCCTCTGGGCAGGCTCCACACTTGATCCCCTCGGGGGTCTCCATGCACTCCACTCCTGGGTGGCACGGGTTGGGCACACAGGACGGCCGGGGCTGCATCCCTCCCATTCCTGCAATGAATGTTGAGCAGCGTACAGTGGAAGCAGGATCAATGGGTCACTTGGGTGTGATGAATGTTTATGGATTATCATGAAGAGTGCCACCTAGTGCACTTAAATCGAGCGTCATTAATCCCGGAGGACCTGTGCAGCACTAGGGGGAGACGTTTCGCCAGTCTTGGTGATCAACGGCCGAACTCACCACAGGCTTCACACTCCATCACTGTGTTCTTCAGGAAAACAATCTCCTTTATCTGGAACAACGGATGCATTTAATACTTTCATTTTAATCCACCTCATTGTGTTTTTTCCTACGATGACACCCGGAACGGGTGGTGCGCAACACTCAGTTAATGGTTATTGATTGATTTTTATTTATATATTGTGATATGCATGTTTATATATACATTTCCTATTATATACAACTTATTTATGAGCTCCTTACAAAAGCACCGATCTCAACAGAAGAGGATGGACTACCTGCTGTTTCAGAAACTCTTTAATCTCTGCCAGCGCCAGATTAGTCATTTTAATCTGACTGATGATTTCGCCATCTGGAAGGAAACACAATATAAACACAGGCATATTTTGACGTGACTTTTCAGCGGTCTGTTTGCATTTTAGGACGCAGGAGCTCGACGATCTTTTCACCCCTGGATGAAACGCTTTCCAGATTAAATAATTGTGGCAGTCGCCGCTAATGTGTGTAGCCTCAGACCTGCTGCCTGTGTGCTACGTCTGACACCAGGTCTCGACACTTGGCCCCACAGTCTGGTGCCGCCAGAACGTAGACAACAAGCTTCACTCTTCAGACTCCAAACCTGCACCCGCGTGACAGAAGCAGAAAAAACTCCGGTGCTAGCCAAAAATAATATATTTGCAAGTAATAATGGCTGAGCTTCAACTGATCCGGTGTTTGTCAGTTTGGACATTCCCGGCACACCGCAGGTCTCCACCGTGCGTGGGCTCCTGCTCGCCGGCTGAGATGTTTGTACAGCAGCTGAAAAATTCATTTCCCACCGACAGAAAGACATTTCTTGGAAGATCAGTTGTTCACTTGCCAACAAAAATGCCTGTGGTTCACCTTCATGGTCTAGATTTACGTTGCATCACATGGACGACTTTTGAGACTTTATTTCCATCTGAACTTCACCAAGCTCCTGACCAATAGCAGCCCTGAACCTTGCCTTGGCTGTATGACTCCAGTTGCTGACCATTGCTGGTCCTCTTCTGTGAACCAAGATGTTTCAAACCCTGGAAACCTCTGCTACAAGTTAGTCCTATCCTGGTCCGTGGGGTCACATGACCAGAAGTTTCTCCCTTAAGTGATGGCTGGTACTAACACCAACTTTGAGGGACTCGTAGCTGAGCTACTGTTTGAAGCGGAAGAGAAGCGATCAGTTCCCTGATGGACCATGAAACCACCTCAGTAACTTTATAGTGATGAACTATTGTTCTCACATCCCTGCAGAAGCTCCCTCAGGATGTCACACTATGTACTGTCTGTCAACCTTACTTGAGTCTCTGGAGTTGTCGGACTCCGACGGCCAGACTCCATTAATGCTGCCAATGTAAAACCACTCGCACTGGAAAACCTGCCAAATAAACTCCATAAATTCATTGTTGTCTCCGCCAAAGAGGTCCAGGCGGAGCGGCATCTGACCCAGAGACTGACCCCATCCATCCTGAACACCCCCCACCAACTCCCATGAGCGCGACAGGAAATGTGTTCTTCTCATCAACACAGCTCAATGAGTTCCACAGTAGACAGAAGTGGCCGTGATTATTATCAAAATATGCTCATATTTTCAACCAAACACATCTGGTGGGATCATTGTACCTTGAATTCATGCAGGTTGTTAAACGAGCAAGCCACATAACAACAGAAAATTAAATGACAAAAAGATAAATGCCTCGTTTTTTACCTGAATTTCATGAGTCATTGTGGCAAAATTTTCCCAAAGCAATGTGCTTCATTCAAATATTCTCTCTTGTGATGGAAGTATTCCCAGCGACAATCTCTTCATGATCAATTTATTTTATTAAAATGACGATATATCACCATAAATAAACTACTTATTCATATGCGAAAGTTCACTCACACATTACAGTAAATATTACCAACACTACTTATTACTATCAGGAAATAACCAAGTAATTACTCTATTAATAGTTTTGTTCCCCCATCTAAAATGACACATATTAAATTTAAAAACATTTTTTTCTTGATATTATTGACCTAACATTTATATTTAGCTGCGTAAATATTGAATCAAAATATTGTGTATGTTTATATAAAATGTAAATTAAGACAATCCACCTTACTGAAGTAAAATATTTAAATACACAAACCACAAACCAAATATTTTTTTTATTTGTCCCTTAGAAATAAAATGTTACAATATATTTGAAGTAAATTAAAAGAAACTGAAAATCTTATTCATTCCAGACATGCATTTCCATAGATTCAGTTTTGCAGAACTACAGACTGTAGTGTAGTGTTGCATTGGTAGAGTTCACTGACCTCTCTGGCCGGCGGCCGGCCGACCCCAGCAGAGCGCCCCGATCAGCAGCAGGAACCACAGCATGGTTGTCCACGATCTCCCAGCTTTCTTCACAAACCCTTTCCTCTGCTCTGGTTTTATACACCGTCACTCCCCCTCCGCAGCCTCCCCCCGCCTACATGGACTCCCACGTTTGCCCCCGTGCAGAGATGGAGGCCGGAATCTTGGTCCTTGCATTTGGCCCTCTCTTGTCTCATTTTAATATGTTGCTGCAGACTTCTTCAAGTTTGAATTGAAGTCCTGAAGACCAGGACCCATGAAGCCTGTGGCTTCCATCTCTCATGCTCCTATCACCTGCATGTCTCGTGTTGCCTTCAGCTGGTATTTCCCCCAATATCTTTTGTTACTTTTTATTAACTTCTCATGTCTCCTCATGTCCTCATAAATACAGGCAAAAGGCCATGTGTCGCCCCCAGGCCACGCTTTGCCCACCTCAGCTCCAGCGTCACAATGCGAATCTCAGTTACCAATCCTGTCTATCCGCCACCTAAGTGTCCTCATGTTGGTCCTCACCTAGCGGGTTGGTGTCTCTGATTTGGTCCCAAGCATGATCTTTAAAGTTGTTTTACTTGCTGTTTTCTCCTGGACCAGAAAACCTCAGGGTCATTGGTGTTGGTTCATAGACTAGACCGAAAAAGGCCATGAGTCAGACCTTCCTCCTGATCTGGTCTTTTTGTTGACTTTTGCCTCTTGATTTATTTATTTATTTATTTATTTATTTATTTTTGTATCACTGTGAGTTTCTTTCCTGCCCACCTGGGCCACTAACATCTGCAATTGTCCCGGTCCTCACCTCAAGATGGGCTTCTGTACTCTTCACTTTTAAGTCACGAATTTTATGAGCTGACATTCACAAGTAGAGGTAAGACAATCTCCCTGGCCTCAGGTCTTGCCTTGGCCCTGTGATACGGGGGTGTCCCCTGTCTGGACCCCGCGAAGGACATTAAACCCGATGCCATCCGTAGTGTTTGCAGATTATTCCAATGAAAACACACCACAAAAGCTGTGTGTGAGATGCTTTAAGCAGATGACATTCTTTGCAGTAGAGTTTTGTTTACTGCCTTGTGTGTGTGTGTGGGCGGGTGCATGTTTTGCCACACTTGAGAGTACAAAGTCTTGACAAGCCTCCTTATTGTGAGGACATTTTTGCTGGTCCACATCAAGTTTTGAAGGTGAAAACATCTACATAATAATGATAATTTTAGTTTGGTTCAGAGTCCTGGTTCAGGTGAGCCATATGTTTTGGATGGTTACGCTGAGCATGAGAGGCTGGGCAAAGCAGTGAGAGGTCCCCACAAAGATGGTGCAGTTTTGTGGATACAATCACACTGTTCCATCTGAGGAAACGTGTTCTCCTCTGGTGAGGTTTGCACTTGATGTGTTTGTATTCGGGGCTGAAGGAATGTGCAGGTCAAAGGTCGTGTGTGTTACAACCTCCTGTAAAGTTCATCAGAGCAGTTTTATGACCCGACAGCAAGAGTTTGGGGTCACATTGGGAGCTTCCGACTTTCCTCAAGACACGACCTCAGGTTGACCCCTGGTCTCTGCCACCACCCCCTCTCCCACCCTCCCCATCCAGAGTTACATAACACGGAGTGAAGTGGGTGAAGTTTTGTTCCACTTTATTTCTTGTAAAAAGCAGCGACCTTTCGTCACAAAACGCTTCGTTCACATTGGACTGATTCTGATTTTCTTTTTACATCCGGATTCCTGTCTGCACTGAGTCGAGGTGAGCCGCACCGAATTAAACCTCTGAACAGCTGGTCGTCCTGAACGCGGGTCACTCACTGATGCAGATGAATAAAAATGTTTTCAATGTCCAGGTTGACTATCAGAGTCTGTGGAAAACAGAGAGGCCCCGGCTCCCGCCGAGGGCCGCCGTCACAGTCGCACCTTTCGCTCCTCTTTTACTCGGCTTTCTTTGCTTTCCTCTTGCGAGCGCCTTCGCTCAGCTCTTCCTTGGACTTGGGGGCGGAGGCTGCGGCGGGGGTGTGGTGGTGGTCTTCCTCCGAACCTCCCAGAGGGGAGCCGAACAGCAGATGGCAAATCCAGGACTCGATGAGTGCGAAGGGGGAGCCGTGGGAGTGTCGGGCGGTCATCACCACCTGGAGGCGCAGGAGGAAGAGGTGAGGGCACAACAGATTTCAGCCTCATATTTCCTCCCTATGTGCCAACAGACTGAGCCAGCCTGGACTGGTCTGAGGTCATGAACTCAGGTCCAGCTCAATTCTGGAGCCCACTGCTGCACTCGTGTGGCCGATCTTTGTAACTGCATCAAAGTCGTAATTTTAAGGTAAATTTTTTTATGTTTACTAACTTTGATCTTTACAAACACTAATGGGCATTTATCAGCTTTCATGATGTTACTCTAAATATATATCACCTTTGCAGGAAGAAAGTATCAAAAACGTTAGATTACAGTAGATTATATATATATATATATATATATATATATATATATATATATATATATATATATATATATATATATATATATAGATTAACTAATCTCAATGAATCGCAGTTTAATCGTATAAGAATATTTGCCACAACAAGCCACATTTTCCAATTTGAATGAATTTAGTATATTACTGAATGAAATGATGGACCCATACATACATTTATGTATGTTTTGTACATTTTTTACATACAACAAAGTATTGTTTATTTAGCATCAGTTTGACAATAGCACAATAAATCAGGATGGTGGCAATATTCAAGTTTTGATATCACCTTATTTAAAAAATATTTGCTTTATTTATTTTGTTACGTTTTATTATTTTTATTATATTTATATATATATAAAATGCGGTGTGTTCAGAATGCTTCGGAATGTTCAGAATGAACATCACTGGGGAAGGAACGTTCACGCACCATATATTTACCTCCACAACTATATTGGCAGTTTAGACATTGAGAGAGATTTTAGTCGCATCAGGACTGACTGAACTGTGAACACAAGCAGCGGCAGACAACTCGGGGTGCGTCTCACCTTGCTGGTGGCCATGAAGAGGGTGAAGATGAGGATGAGGGTGCTCTTGGAGATGGGCAACCAGTGCGCCTCCTGCAGGGTGAAGAGGATGGCGCCGTACAGACTGGCTTTGGTCGGGCTGTGTTCACCAAGACAGGAGAGAAAACTCAAACAGCAGACGAGAGCACTGACAAATGTCAGACATGGCCGAATATTCAACGCATTCATACGTGATTGTACCTTCAAAATATGTCAACATTGCCTTTAGTGTATTTAAGCTTAATTCAGTAACTATATAATGACTGCGTTTTCAAATGTTTCACGTCAAACAAGCCATTTCCCTCATCTAACATAGAGTGGTGAGGAAGTGAAAAGGTGCGCAGACTCTAGGAGCCAGTTGTAGCGATGATGTCATCAGCCATCGACGTTGGAATTCTCTGTTCACACTCACAATGACATGTTGAGGATCTCGTTGGTCTCAGGTCTCCAAACTCCTCGCAGCAGCTGCTCGAAATTAGACATCAGAGCAACCCCGGAACCTGAGAGGAGAGAAAGCACATTTAAACCCAGGACTGTTTCGACAGTGAGAGCCAGCGCTGCAGTGATGCACACGTCGCCCTGCTGCAGCAGCGCATGTCTGCTGCAGCAGCTGCTGCCAGCACAAGTGCGGGTCGCTGTGTTCCAACTGACACTGGAGCTGTCTCTCTCTGAGGACAGCTGTCCGCGTTTGGGGACATTCCTCAGTGATTCTTAATCTAATTTTCACTGCTTTTATTTGGACTTTTTTTGACAGTTTGGCTACTATCTTCCATTTGTTACGATGCATTTTCGAGCAGGGATTTTTTTCATGTTTTCACTCTGATATAAATGCTATAAAAGGAATAGTTACAAGCCATGAAATATTTATATCCCCACAAGGATTGACAAGAAATGCGGCTTATAAAACATGTGCAGGCTGCAGGACATCACACTGCACAGTTCACAGTACTGTCAACAGCTTCACTGAACGCCATTGCAGTTACAGGATAGTCATCATTTGAAGTACCCTGGAACGTACTGGTGAGAATTTCTCCTCTGATTGTTTGAACAAATTGTACAGTTCTGAAACTGTACATGAATTAAAACAAACAAACGTCATGTTCTCCTTGTCATATTAGCTCAGTTACATTTTTTCCACAATCTGAATGAATGAATTCCAGTCTGAGATTAAATCTTCCCTTTTAACATGGCATGAAACAATAATCCTTTTATTTGCATCTGTTTCTCTTTATTTTCCTGTTAACAGTCACCAGTTGCTGTGAGTGGTTTGGTTTCTTTGTGAAGTTTTTGCCGTTGATGCAGGCAGCTCTACAACTTGCAGTCATGTGACGTGGGGTAGACATAGGATGCAATACTCATCCTGGACACAGAGAGACGATCGGATCTCTCCGCCTGATCCACTCCCTAAGATCCGAACTGACGTCAGAATGAGCCAAATTGGGTCAATTCATTTGGCGTTTCCATGAAGCACTTTCATTCAGAATCAGGCTTTATTCATGCAACAGGTTGGTTTCTGTCTCTCTATGATTCCAACTGTGTTTAGTCTGTGTTTACTCGGTGTCAAATGACTTGTAGAACACGGGGTTGAAGGTTCAAGCCTTCAAGCTTTTTGAATGACAAGAACTTTTAAAGTGCCGGTGGATGAATTCTCACCCTTGACGTAGCCGACGATGACCATGATGAAGAAGCCGTGGTGGTAGGCGTGGTGGGCGTGGTGGACGCCGGCGGCGATCTTGCGAGTCCGGACCACTTCCTTCAGAGCCACCAACACCAGCTTGACGGGCAGGAAAGCCACACACTTGTAGAAGAGGTTGAGAGGGCAGTAGAAGATGAGGTACCTGAGGAGGAGGCGGGAGGGAAGGAGATGATAAACATGGAGTGAAGCAGGCAGAGAGACAGGGGAGAAGAGGGCCCTCACCAGACAGCGGTGGCCAGCAGGATGTGGCTGTTGTGTTGGAAATAGTCCAGGGGGCTGCTGCCGAGCATGACGTCTGCCAGAATGTAGCTGCCGAAGCAGTAGAGCATGGCGCAGAGCCAGGAGGCCACCGGGCTCCGGCGCGAAACCTCCACCGAGCCTGGGAGCACGAGCAGGAGAGAAGGAGCTATATAACATTTCCTGCTTCCCAGATATCACCCTTCTGCTTCCGTCCAGAGGTCACTGAGGCAATGATCTCACCTGAGGCTTGTCTTGTGGCACAGAGTCTCGGTAGCTTCACATTTCTGCAATATATTTGAACCAGAAAGGCACTGGGACAGCGCATACCTTTGCCCAGCCACTCATTATCACCCTCATTTTCATATTATTGCCCTAAATATTATTAAAAATTCCAAGGTCTCTGGACAAACTGGCGGATATTATGGACAACACCAGCCACCCTCTGCACACCATCAGCAGCAACCAGAGGAGCTTGTTCAGTGAAAGGCTGCTGCTCCCCAAGTGTCGGACCAACAGACTTAAGAACTCTTTTGTACACCATGCCATCACACTCTACAACTCCTCACTTGGGGGGAGGAAGTAGCAGGGTACCCTACACTACATAGTAATGGACACTTGTTCAATGTGCAATAACCGTCTCGCTGGTGCAATAACCTATTTTAATCTAGTTTATTTTATTATTATTATTATTATTATTATTATTATTATTATTATTATTCTCTGTGTGATGCTCTTCCTGACTGCATGACCTTTCTTCCCTGTATTGCTGCTGGAAATGTAAATTTCCTGGAGTGAGTCATCCCATAGGGATCAATAAAGTCTAGTCTAAGTCTAAGTCTAAGTGCCATGCGCTCAAACAGACAGCAGGAGGCAGTAGCACCCACAGATGCACTCCCTTAACACAC
Organism: Synchiropus splendidus; assembly: GCF_027744825.2. Lineage (NCBI taxonomy): Eukaryota > Metazoa > Chordata > Actinopteri > Syngnathiformes > Callionymidae > Synchiropus > Synchiropus splendidus. The sequence goes on along the minus strand of NC_071334.1, from coordinate 8,284,003 downwards.
ACCGCCTGCAGTTTAGTGTAAGTCACATTCCTTCTTCATTCCTCCTGCTTCCTTCTATCACTGTTTTTTTTTTTTTTATAAAATTACATTTACATTTTTTTTTTTGAAAATGTGCGCAATTCCAACAAAAAGACTAATTGTTGGGCTATTTTTATGTCTTTCTTGTTAATGTGTTCTTGTTGTATAATACATTTTGTTAATAAATTTGCTCACTTTTTTATGAAAATCCTTTGTTTTCCTTTAAAAATGATTTTGTTGCAATTAAATGTCTGAAATAACAAAGTTATGCTTGCGTTATGCAGCACATGACAGCAGCAAGTGTCCATCCACTGTATATTTTCCCCTTTTTAATATCGTCATTATTCAAGGTTCCTGCATGGACAAGTGAACTGCCCTCTGTGTTTATCAGTGGCAGCCTGTGTGTCTAGGCTCGGTATCTTTGCACACGCCCAGTTCAGACTGGAGCTCACGCCCTGATAACTATTTATCCTGAGCTGATGTTGACTCAGAGCTCATCAACTCATTCTGCACGAGACGACCTGCTGACAAAAATGTCAACGTGAAAAGGGATGAGGAGTCAAACTTCTGTGGCAGAGTCCTACAAACTGCAGCGATATTTTAAAATGGACAAAAGCTTGTTTCACTCAATAAAAAGTTAGTTAAACTATTACATTCTTGCGGAATATGTTTGAAAATGACAGCTGACTTTACACCTGAATGAGGAGTGAGTGGGAGGTATGGGCCTCTTCACTCCGGCTGCTGCCCCCATGATGCCCTCAGATAAGCTCAAGAAAAGGAATGCTCAATGGATGGTTGACTTTTTAAACCTACAGAAACCAGACTCAAGAAATGCCACAAAGACGAGTGAAAAACAACACCTACATATTTTCATCTACAAACTTGCTACTGACCACCGCCAGGGACACCTTGCAAGTCTTCCAACAAAAGAGAGAGGCTTCACAATAGGGGTTGTAATATCAAGGCCCACTATAAGGCCAATGTCCGGCCATGTTTCTAACGTCTACATCGCCTCATGTATTTTGTGGAAGAGTAACCGGAGGTGAGCGTGTAGAGTAGACGGTCCAGTGCAAGTATTTGGATTCTGGGAGGATTCCACATAGAAATACCATGACAGTTGACACAGACGGCAGCTCTAACTGACAAGCCTGTTACCTCTTATTATCAGCTCTATCCTCAGTATTTACTTCAACTTGATCTTTATTTTCAGTTTTTAGACACATGAACGTATCTATTCACTTAGTTTATTAACATGTTCATAATGTAGATTTTTGCCTTATTTATAATGTTTTCATTGTTCCAACCGCAGTAAGTCAAGGATTTTCTCGGACTTGCTTGTATTAATGTCATGACCCAGAAGTGATCCTCAATGAGAGGCTCATTGTTCCGACAGTGTCGGGAGCGAGGCGGCTCCTTCTCCTCCCGAACGTCCGGTGACAGGTGAGCGAGGCTCAGTTCGAAGGAAATCTGATGCTGAGAAATGCCCCCCCCTATAAATAAAAACGGCTCAACTGCCTCTCCTTCCTCGCAACTGTCGGCCCCGTCTTAACCTTCGACCCCAACACTTGTTCCTCCTGCTCACGATGATGGTCGGACCCTGCAGACTCGACATCATGTGATCCGCCACCAGCTTGTAAGTGAAGAGATTTGACTGGCAAATGGATCAGCAAGAGGACATTTGGTTGTGACACACTTTGAACACAACATGTGACTTATTAGCACAATGAAAAACAAACTGTTAAGTGGGTGTTTTATTTATAACAAAGCAAAATACTGGGAAGACGTTTTTGACTTGCTGTCAGGGAAAAGATAAAAAAAGAGAGACATACTGACTTTCTGTCACAATTTTCTTGTACATTTCTGTGTACTTAGATAAAATTCTGTTTTGTCCATTTGCTTCTAAACAACTATCATCCCGGCTCAGTGCTTGACTATTATTATGATTTGTTTATTTTCAATTTCACTCAGAGGTTTTTATGAGTCATAGAGCCTTTAAACGTGGGAAGCAGATTCGGTACTAAAATAATCAAGCAGCACATTCAAACACCGAAGCCAAAACATTGCATACATTCTTCGTTTTCTGTCGTTGTAATGCAAAGTGACAATTAAAAATATATATATTTTGGGGGGCGGGGGCGTCCCACTCCCAACTGAGATCAGCAGGTGGCGGGATGATGTCTTTACTCCAGTGACAAAGGATGTATTGAGACATTCTGAGGGACATCCGTTCAGAGGAGTCTTTGAAAAAGCTCCTTGACTGAGCAAATGCTGGCAGCATGGGAAGACTCCTCCCGCAGCTGCTGCCTTGAAAAAAAACTTAATCTACACTGCATTCACTGGACGGTTTTCAGGAAGGTTCTGCCTCACAGCCAAGACCTTTCAGGACAATCGTATCCACTGTTTAAATGCTGAAGATTGTTGTGGTTCTGTGTGGCTGCTTGCAAGGCTCCACTTGCGGATGATGAAGGACCAACATAAGAGGCTACAGCATTTAAATGAGCTGAGCTACAACATGTGTTAAAATAGCACTGGGAGATTTTTGGAGATATTGTTTCTGGCTCCTTCCACTGTTGGAACACTAAAACGCAAATGCAAACTGAAGGATCCCACTGATCAACAACTATTTCTTATGAGATCCTTCAGAGATGGAATGACCTCTTCTTCCGATGTTGTGATGGTTTTTTCTTCAGTTTTGAACACGTTCTCTTTGTTAACTGTCGGTATCAAAGTTATATATTTGACATATATATATACATACATATATATATATATATATATATATATATATATATATATAGAGAGAGAGAGAGAGAGAGAGAGAGAGCGAGAGAGAGAGAGAGAGACATTTCTGTCAAATCTCAGCTCACTGCAGTGCTGAGAACAGCACACGCAGGTGAACGGGACTAAGAAAATATTCCGATACTTGAGTGCGCAGTATTGTATCGACATTTTTTCTGAAATGTTCTAATACTTAATATGTGATATTTTCTTGATATTTAATGTTGGTTATCTCAATATTTAATACCTATATACTTGGATATGCTGCTGCATTTGTGCTGTGATTAATACTTTTCTTTCAGTACGCTGGAGTTATTTGTTGATTTGCGATTCATTCACAATTATTCATCATAAATTATAACAGAATTTGAAATAAGATATTTCAGTTTTCCCCTGATGTGTCTTCATTTGTCATTTAATTATGATAAAATGATAAACGATCATCTACAAAAAGACTATTTTGCATTTTTTATAATATCCCACAGCCCCTCGCGACGCTGCCAGATCATGATGTGGCCCCACTGCAGATTTAACTGCCCACCTCTGGTGCTATAGCTCATAACGTGGCCACGATGAGGCTGAATAACATGACTGCTCATGCACTGGTCCAGTCACCATTGGTCCATGGAGCAACAGAGACCATGTGATTTGAAGCTCAAACATGTACAGAATACGCCTTACACATAACAAGTTCACCATGCTTTGCATCATGTGTGAAACTGGCCCGGTCCGAACTCCTCCGTGTTTTTTGTGTAACACTAGTGCCAGGGTTAAATTCTGCTTAAATTTGAGACGAAATAAAAATAGTCTAAGGTTTGGGACTCAATAACAAAATGAGTCATCGGAGAATGATCAGATTTAAGTTCCATCGGTGCATGTGCAGAAAGCTTCAACATATGGATGAAAGTGCTCCGGTGATAAAGTGCATCGAACCTCATGTTTGTGCTTCCATGCAGAGGCTTCATAAACCTGTGGCTTCCCTCCATCCCCACATCAAATCTCCTTTCATCACGGATGTTTTGCTGTAGTACAATGTGGTACACCTCAAATTCCTGACTGAAAAATGTTCCCTGCGAAAGAGAGTCAATTGTTTCCGTTATTAATGAAGTGAAATTCACACAAGTCTCATACCTAAAATGTATAGTAGCCCAACGTCCACCATTCCAACCAGTGGCACCCCCCCATGTTGGTCTCATGGGCTGAACAAATCACGTATCTGAGCGCAGTGTTGGACACTCGGTGCCAGAGACTATATCACTGCAGAATGGGATCTGCTCCTTCGCCGAAAATCGGTTTGGTGGTCACTTGGCTTGCAGGTGGGTCAAGTGAAGTCCACCGTTGAAGGCACATCTAGGGAGTGCTGCTGAGACTGTCTCCTACAGAACTTCTCAAACAATACGCGATTGAGACCTTAGGAGATCGAGGTTACAAACAAGAATTGTGACTCAGTTTGGGACGTGGTCTCAGCTCCAATACTGAAGAGACAGATGAGCATTTCCAACACAGAGTCAGATTAACCCAGATTAACCTAAATGCATGTTTTCACATGTCTGCTGGAGGGAAGCAGAATTACATTTTAGTGACCCACTTTCTTTTTGTGGTGGTTTTGATACGCTCACTGAGCATGAAGAGCACCTCCTGGTTCTCGAGGAAGCTTTGTGTGAAAGCAGTGGCCAGAGATGGCCTCCAACTCGCGGCGACAGAGCTCAGAATCGATCGATCCAGGAGTGAAACTGACAGATGATTTGTCTTGAAGAGCAGTTGGGCTTCACAGTCCCACTGATGTCTATTTCAGGAGCTGCTATTTATTGCCTGAAGTTGTCGGCATGCGCTGGACTTTACTCTGGTTACATCTTGTGTAACTGGAAAAGTCATTTTTAAGAACAATCACACTCAGATTGAGTTGGTTTTTTTCACATGACTGAGGGTTTATGTGCAAGAACGAGGTCAAGCAGCAGGAACAACAGATATCCATCCGTCTAGCAGCCAACCAGCGGTTTATGTAACAGGTCAAGCTTTATATGGAAGCGCTATTACACAGACGAGAGTCCTTCTAGGGAGGCAAATCACTCCAAGTCAGAATGAAAACACGGCTACTTTTGTCTTCAAATGCATCTCAGTGGAAAAAAAAACAACTCACACAACAATAAGAAAGAAAAACACGGCTAGATTTGGCTTTTAAAACGCGGCAATCTTCCGTACCTGGTTCATACTTGAGGTAGAGGATGGAAACGATGTAGTACGCGAGGTCAAAGACCGGAAACATTCCCATTTTGGAGAAAACTTGAGGGAAATCTCCCAGGTTGAGAACCGCAAGCAAATCCATGGTTGCTCCTTGTGGTTGTTGAATTAAAGTCCAGCAAGTGAGATGAGGATCTTGCCCCCCGAGCCCGGTCCACCGCTCTCCACCAAACCCCCCGGTGTCAACAGTGAGGGCGAGAGAGTGACGCCGCCTATTAATACCCCTCGCACCCCTGCTTCATCTTCATCATCCTCATCGTCGGACGCTGGCGGCAGCTGCTGGGACGCAGGGGCGTCGCACAGTGATCTTAAAACGTCATTGTTTTTGCGATGACGTTTCGGTCAAGCAGGCTTCTGTTTACCTGCCGGAAGACAAAATAAACATCAGCTGTTCCGCAATGACGGATGTCGATCACGCTGCCTTTTCAGCCCGACTGATATTCAGAATATTGCGGCTTTAAGACGAGATGCTGCGGTCGGTATCTAAGATCAACGAGAAGCGCGTTTTCCTTGTTTTTCTTTGGCGTCTTCGCAGCGAGAGCTGGTCATCGCAGCTGCAGTAATGGTAATTACCACACGAGGGCGCCAAAACACACTGACAGGTGCATCCGGCTGCAGCGCTGAAAGGACACGTCTGAAAGTTTAGCGGTTGTAATCTGCGTTTTACAATGTGACTCATGAATTGAAATAAATCGAAACAAGGCTGGGTCAACTCCCCTACGCCACCACACCCTCCAAGTCTTGAACATCCCCCAAGTATATTGCTTCGTATATATGTTACGCACTACATGCCTAAGCATAAATAAACTATAAATGGATAATATTTTTCAGTAATGGATGTAGATAAACCGAATGTTTAAGTCATGCGTTCGCTGTTGTGGCCCTGTCAAACAAAACTCAGGGCTAAAACGTCCATGTTACATGCTGCAATCCCATTGGTCACACATTTTGTTGCGTTTACGAACACGGAAGTTTCTTTGTGATGTGGACAAGATGATCGGGGATCTGCTAATATTCGGGTAATTCTCAATCTTGGTCAAATATTTTGCCGTCGAATACGTATATGTTGAACACTGAAAGTCAACTGTCTTGGTTTTATATTGCGTTGCTATTGATACAACAGACAGACCAGCTAGCGAGCTAAAATGCTAACGCCAGCGTAAACGAAAACAAACCATACATTTCTGTTTTCAGGACGCTTCTGATGAACGCAGGAGCCGTGTTGAATTTTAAGCTGTAAGTATTGTGATCGTGATTTATCCGCATGGTTATCTTTCGGAAAACAATAAACCTGTTTGTCCTGTGACGCAGTAAAAGAAAGGAGTCCCAAGCATTCGGAGACGACACCAGAGCACCGACCACAGGTGAGCGGTTATCAGGAGGAGCCGCTCGCAGCCAGCAACATGTTCCTCGTGTGTGTTTTCAGGTGACAACATCAGAGAGTTCTTGCTGAGCCTGAGATACTTCAGAATCTTCATTGCACTGTGGAACATCTTCATCATGTTCTGCATGGTTCTGTGAGTATCGTTCATCATGCTCCTAAATTTAATAAGTGTCATATGTGGCAACACAAGTTCATGGATTAAGAACACCATTCACAGCCGACCTGAGCTTCTCGATCGAATTTATAATGTTAATTTAGGAAAAGAAAAGTACATTTGAAGAGCAAACTGTCTTGGATTCAAATATTTCTAGTGTTATCGTATTTCCTATTATTGTCTCATGTGTAACAAGTACGCAAACAGAAACAAAACAGTTTAGTAAAATCATTTTTTTCTCTTCACAGATTGTTTGGATCATGATCCAAGATGGCTGACTCTCAAGTGGACCCTGTTCTTTCGGCTTGTTTTAACATAAACAATGTCTGTTTTATCCAACAACCCACTCAGTTGTACAAAAGGTGTAAAATACTGTATTTATTGCTTCATACATGCTTGTAAGAGCAACTCGAGGAGGTGGTTTGATGCACACTTATCAGTTTTTTTGTGAGGACTTTTACCTTAATCTCTGCCTTTTCCTGTCTTTAAGTATCTAAATGAACAGCTCCATCATTTCCCCCCATCAGTCAACAATACATATGTTTAGTTATACAGGTCTAGCACCAAGTTAATCTTTAAATTAGAGGTGTTTTTAGGAAATGTCTGAAAAGTGTGCTCAAATGTGTCACATTACTCTGTCCATTTTAACTGAACCGTTGATCAGATAAAAGGTGACTAAACCTCCATCTTTGCTTGATCAATGCTTTACATTTAATAAACTGCTGAAGAGTGGCATGTTTTGGCTGCATAAAGGTGCTTGGCATATTGCTCCAAGTTAGTCTGAAGATGGCCATTTTAATTGAATTATTTATATACACATTATTGACTGCTAAAACATGTGCAAGCTGGACCTCAGTATAAAACTTCTCTTACAGTAACATATCTGAAAGTAACTTTCCTCTTTGTCTCTGACAGTAGTCCGCTTTGTGTGCTGTACTGAGTTGTTTCCTTACTCGAGCATCGGTAGGTTTATTTGGTTAAATGTTTAAAAAAAAATAAAATAAATATATATATATATATATATAAAGTTTATATATTGTAATTTTAAAGACGTTTCCTCAAGAGACCGACTTGATACCGTGTTGACAGAAATTCCGAATGATAAAAGCAGAATTTAAGAATTAAATAATAGAATAAATGTTCTTTCAATGGTAAAAAAAATATATATATATATATATATATATATATATATATATATATACAGTGCTTTGTTTTAATGTTGGTCTGTTGGTGAATTAATTCAATTTGAGCATTAGCGAAACACTTCGAATCGACGCCGCTTTGTTATGTAACAGTCTCCCATCATGCATTTCGCGCTCAGCGTATATAACAATGAGGAAGTCCTCACTTGGACAGTTGGGCCGAGAAGGAGCTGGGAGCGGTGTGGAATCTAACCGCTGCGGTTGTTTGCTTTTTGTTTAAACCGCAAACAAATGCAGAGGAAGTGCCATGAAGTTGTGCACCTGTGAGGGGCTTCCGTTGGTGGGGTTCTTCATGTCGCCCCTTGTTCGGTAGCTGTAGTCGGCGTGAGCTCCGGCGACCCTGCGCGGACATGACAGCGACCACTTCCAGCCCCCAGGGGATGAGAGACCGGCTGCTGCAGGCCATCGACGGCCAGAGCAACGTAAGTACTCGCTCGTTCACGTAGAACCCGCCACATACTCGAGGGACGAGCTGCAAAAACCGTTGGAGTGGGGGTTGCTATGGACGCTCGGGAAAGTGAGCTGGTGGGTTTGCTTCCTGGTAGTAGCGACGGTCAGCCATGATAGATTCCCGAGTGAAAACAACTGGATCGTCAGCGAAATATAACTCCTATCTACACGTAAAAATGTCGGACATGTGTGAAGTCGACTTATGACGACACGCGGTGACGTAGCAGAACGGCTCAAGAAGGGCTCCTTTGTTAAGTCGCCTCACTTGAGTTGTGACGTTTCTGTTCATAGCCACCGAACAGACTGCGAATTCCCACAGCGAGTCTTGTCCTCAAGTGAACTCCTGCTGTCTCTGGGTACACAGGGGCGGGAACAATGGAGAACACGAGTGTGTTTGTCTATTATTACTGGTATTTCTTTTTTTTTTAAAAATAAATGAATGTAAAGCAAAAAAATGAACTGTGATAGCTGCAGAATTTCACTCCTCCAACATATGACTGTAAGCTGTGGTCTGCGGCCTTCCAAATAACAATAATGCTGGTTTTAAAATAATAAATGTTGTGTTGAAGGGGCTTGTTTCTTCTTAACCCCTGTGATGGCAAATTATTAACACTGGCACTGATAAGATTATTATCATCCAACAAATGCACAATAGTCACTCTTAGCGCTCGAGTAAATATGCAGTTATTACATACTTATACGGTGGAAAAAAGTCTAAAGTGAAAAATGATAATGATCATGGTAAAGACTACCAGCTGTAATATTTCACCAAAAATGTCTAGCTGTCTTTAACTTTGCTGGATGTATTAAACACAACTTTGACAAGGTGTTTTCTCTGTGCATGATTTTTTTTTTACTTCCAAGTCATTCAAATGTAAGTTTGCTTCCTGTTTGCTTATTTCACAGCAATTCATAAACATTGCAGTTTTTTTCCAAATAAAAAACAGTAATGGAAATCAAGTCATTGTATGTGAATTCCTTTATTATTAAAGGTGAGATGAGATGCAAATGTGAAATGGTGTGGAGGGAGGTTGACTGACTGCTACTCTGGTTTAGTTTAGTCTGTTTTGGTTAGTGGAAACCCACAATAAGCCCTGATAGTAGCTCCACAGATCCAGTGAGCCATGGTCACAGTTTGACCTGACAAATAAATAACCTCAGATGTACCAGCTACGTAGATAGACAAAGCCCTCGCCGGGCAGAGAAGATGTAGTTGAGCCGCCGCCTCTTCCTGATGCAGTGGAGGATGGACAGCCCTCAAAGAAATGACTAGTGATCTAAATGATCACCTTTTGGATAAAAAAAAAAAACACGGTCTGGGCAAAGTGTGAACGTATCTGTGGTACCCACCTGACCAGCAACTGGAATAGCTTAACAACGCATGATGTTCTCCTACTTTCTCTTATGATATGAGGAGCACAGTCTTGATTCTTATGAACAATTTCATTTCCCTCATATTGTTCTTTGTAGCTCTTGCAAAAGGAGGTCACCACTGTGAACCCAAAACCCAAATATACAGTGCGTCACTGGACACAGTGATTTGCTGGAAACATGAACATTGGTCTTAAGTGTTTCAGTACTAAATGACTCACAGATGAACTGGCCTGAGAGCTTAAGTGTCACCATACATTTGCGTCGCGCTTTTATGACCACCACATGCATATTCACACGAGAGCACTGCAACAGTGTCGACCCTCCAATTATTGGGTGTCGCTCTCACGCTTTTTAAAAAATTTTTTTAAGCATTTTGTCGACCAAGGTTTGTTACTGGACAATGTTTTGGTGCAGAAAAGCGACAGAATTCATTCGCTGGTGCAGTTTCCACAACATGAGTCGAACCAGGTCGTGACTCGCTGCCCTGTGTGACACGTCACCTGTAGTCGGGGCCTGTCTGTGGTCAGTGCCACAGATTTTTCAGCGGACAATCCCAATCATTCAGGGAACGACAATGTTCGCAGACAAAACAATGGAAACTGTTCTATGAAAAGACAGCTGAGTTTAGGGGTGCACCGACTTGTTGATGTCAATTTTGGCCAAGACAGATTTATTTTATTTTTATTCGGGGCAGCACTAACAAGGCCATGTTTTGCTTTTACAAATAAAGGAGGCAGGATTAGAGCTAGACAAACTTGAAATGTACGATTTGCAGGACAAGCACCTGCAACTGCAATATTACGCTTGATAACATTTCTGTGTTTTCACCAGACTGATGACACTCACTTTTCACGCCCAGACAAACTTGGAGTGGCCCACTATTATACATTTAGAACAGTGGGTAAAACTGATGGCCGTCTAGTAAAACACAAAAACGTTATAGAATAAATTACTTTTAACCTGAGCCTGACACGATAACACATTTTGCTGGTCAAATGAATTTCATTTATTGACCCTTAAATCATTGTTGACAAAATGTATTTTAACGAATTCATCTTCAAAAATCTTGATAAAAATAAACTACAATTTAAAAAAAGTGCGTTCACTTTTTTATTTCCTATTGCCACCACATGACAACAGATTCGACCAACTATCTCATCCACGTTGTTGTACTCACCTCACTCGATACATTTGAAGCCAAAGTATTTGCACTTTCCTTTATTTCTGCAACATTGTCATGCGTTTTCTCTTTAGTCTCACTACTTACTGTCTCAAACACTCTGCTTTCATCACTAGACAACTGCCGCGGACATGAGCAACAAGAAGGTGCAGTCTGTTCATTCCTATTCAAGATCAATGCAGAGTGAATGCTCCTGTCAGGGGGCCAAGACAGTAGGAAATCAAATGAGGATTGTTCGATGACTTGACTTATTGTTTGATGTGAGAAGCCTACTTGATCCTTCTGATCTTGAAATGTAAGTAGTTGTGAGAAGTTATTAGATGAATGTTTATTGTCATTGGGTCTGTAAAAAGATTGGTGGTGGGCTTGGACACAGCACCAACAGTCCAGTGAGAAAATGGACAAACAAATCATTAGCAATGACCCGTTTGATGTGTGTTAAACGTATATAAATATATATTTGCAAAGTCATGCAGGTGAAGTTTAATCACTCCTATATTTGTATTTATGATTTCTGTAGCATTTGTATGAAGAGTAAAAAGTGTATGTTTGGGGAGGGGCCGTCCAAAAATTCAAATTCTGCTGTGTGGCGCTGTCAGCGCTCCAGGTGGAGGCGACGCTCTGCTGCTCTCTGAAGCTTCTCTTCTGAAACACAGATTTGCATCAGACTCATCTCGGTTTGTTATTTTAGGACTTGAACCAGTGTTTTGTAGCCTGGCAGGTGCACTTGTGAGAGTTCAGTCAAATTTATCTCTGGCTTGTTTGAAAAAAACCCAAAATCTCTGTTTCTTGCAGATCTGCAACACGGTGATGGTGGTGGAAGTTTTCTCTCTGCTGGAGAAGTACCCGATCACCAGGGAGGTTCTGGAGGTATGTTCAGAGGAGGGTCTTCATCCTTGAATGTCAAGCTAAACCGTCTCCTCTTCCCCTGAAGGAAACACGCCTTGGCAAACTGGTGAACGACGTCCGAAAGAAAACCAAGAATCCGGATGTTGCCAAGAGAGCTAAGAAGCTGCTGCTCACCTGGCAGAAGTTCATTGAGCCAGAGCGAGGAGATGCCGACGCCAATGGCCTCTCTGCTCCACCTCCAGTCAGCAAAGTGGGTTCAGAGTTGAAGGACCGGAGCGACTTCAACAACTGCTACTCGGCTGTTGGAAAGAATCACAGCAACAGGAACCAATGTGAGTCACCACCGACCAAGAAAAGCAATAAGTATCTGAGCGGTAAAGACAACCGCTCAGAGGTAAGAGCGACCTGGAATCATGGTTCAGACGTGGAGAGGCAAAGTAAAATCCCTGTGAATGAAAATGGCATCATACCTCATCCAAGTGCCCATGAGCAAACTGCTCCAGTGGACGTGAGCTCCAGGACACACTGCAGGCCGCCAAGTCCTCGACAGCCCCCGGCTGGTCCCGACACACCCAGTCTTGGACCCCCCTTTTTGTCACTTCACGACTCAAGCTTCGACAACAAAGATCCCAGTTTATCTCTTCACGTGGTCTACAGCAACGGGACTAGAGGAAGGAAAAGCAAACGGAAAAAGAAAGACAAGGCTGCGGAGTTCGACCCCGACGGGAAACGATGCGACTCCAAAAGCCTGAAGTTTAAAGACCGCGGGCTGAAGTTCAACCCTGTCACGGGACAGATCAAACCCTTGTTCCACAAGAGCCCCTCACTGGCCGAGGAGCCCAGACAGGATCCCACCCTTCAGACTCAGACCACAGAACATCCAACCCCCGGCACACACGCGTCTTATGACCCCCTCAAGCAGACGGTCTATAAAGACCTGTCACATAATGATATCATCCAGTCGTACTTCCGGCAGCAAAGCAGCTTGCTGAGCTCCGGGAGCCGAGCGGCAGAGCTGCCAATAACAGAGGCCTTGAATACTCACCCAAGTGCCAGTGTCGGCGAGCGACACGAGCTCGTGTCAGAGCCTCCTGCCAGCGACTTCCCTGGCCTCAGTAGAGAGGTGAGCCGCCAGGACACCGACAGACTACACACTCAGCGCTGGTCTGGGGTCAACGGTTGCCAAGACAATAAAGGAAATTGGTACGACTGGACACAATGCATCTCTCTAGATCTGCACGGCGACAAGAGTCAGTTGAACATCCTGCCGTACGTCTGCCTGGATTGAGAAGAGGGACGCTGCTATGGTGCTGTGGACAGTGAGAATCTGAAGCAATAACTGGTTCAACAGGACCTGATGTCAATCTAGTTGGGCCGCGTGGGATTTCAAAGACCTCCTTGCACCTTAATCCTTAACTCGACTGAAACGGTGTTAGCCTTTCCAATGCTTTGTCTGGGTTGGAATCCTTGCGACTCCCCCCCAGGTGATTTAACATTTACATACAGTGTATTACAAAAGGATCTGCAACGAGTTAGTGACTTATAATAGGAACTGCCCGGACAAGATACGTGTTGCTTACGTGGAGTAAATATAAAGGCTCCTTCATGACTTGTCTGTTGCTCACGTCATCCAACAGTGTCTACTACTCAATACTGTCTTTATTATCCATTCTATTTTCATGTGGTTTGAACGGGTAGAAACCTCCACACTCCTTGCTTTCGGTATCCATTACGACTTTCCCCGCCATTGTTTGCAGACTATTTGTATACTGGAGTATTGTGGAAGGAAGGAGTGACGCTGACAATTTCGGCAATATTATTTATTTAAGTGAGCGTGAAGGGTTATTACTGCTGTCTGACAATGAAAGGAAGTCCAGGCATGTTTGCTGAGTCGCCGTGAGATTTAGCCTCGAACAAGAATGGCAAGTATTCAGACGGGTCTGCTGTGTCATGGAGATCCTGTCTTCTGGTTGTTGGAAACAGAAGGGTCACATTTCTGCTTGTATCTGAAGTTACTTGAATCTGACATGTACGATGTCACACATCTGAAACTGTTTTGTATTTAATATATTTGTAAATGTTATTTAAAAAAACAAACAAAGGAGCAGTTTGTCTACTTTTGCATCTTTGTACTAAAATAAACTGAAACTTGAGTTCGACATGCTGGATTTAATACTTGATATCATTCCTGTTGCTGTTTGCCTTCTGGAAACCAGAGCTTTCCTTTCAGTGGAGTAGCACGGTGTCTGTGAGGACCAGCCTTTTGTGATTGACTTCAAAGGCTGAAGAGAACCAGGCATTTGCTGACAAATAAAAATGATGTAAATGTGATTGTGTCGTGTGGTGTCTTTGTTCAGGGACGGTCCATTGACTTCATACATTACAGAAACATTGGCATTAAGACTACTGACCATCTTGTGCCTAAGAGTATTTATACTCCCAGCAAGTACAGACTGAAGTGGTGAAATGTCCTTCTACATACTGAACCTAACACTGAAACTCACTTTTAGTGGTTCTTCTTCATCTATGGAGACAGGAGAGCTGGACTCAGTTGTCCTGCTTTTGGTGCAGCTCAGTCTAGGAACATGCAAAGGTCCACTGTGCTGTTACCACACAGACGTTGACGGCACTGTATTGATGATTATGAAGGTATGTCATCATCAAAGAGCGGCATATTTTCCAAGCCACACTCTCACATGGTTCACCTTTTGGTAGAGATAAATGTTTCATGTGACATCGAGTCTCAATATCCCTGAATATATAAGTTTATAGCTGAACTTCAACACGAACAAGCATATACAGCACTGCAAATCAACTGAAGAATGAAGGCGTGATGGCAGTACAAATACTGAGGAGCACAGTTCAGAGGTCATATCTACTGTACGTCTATGCTTCTGAATGAGCAGCTTGTTTTTATGAAGAGAAGACCACAGTAGTGTACTACTGCTGAGGGTTTTAAACCGGCTCTGCCATCTCCACTTCACTCTTCAATTGAGTTCCATTGTTTATTATGGAATTGTTGGTTGTTGGTCTGATATCCGGGAAGAAAGAACATAAATCCTAGAAAAAAAAGCGTGTTGACACAAGAAATACTGACAGTGACTATATAAAATACATTATATGTCATTTCAATTGAGCATCCGGTTGACGCTCATATATTGAAGGATTACACCGGAAGCGCAGTTCACAGACTCGCCCGCTTAACGATCCCTCCTCCTCCCCCTCGTACAGCAGTAGACACGCCGCCGGTGACTCGTCACTCCACGGTGGAAGATGGCTGCGGCGGAGCGGACCCAGGTCAGGGAAGGGTTCCGGATATTCGTCCTCTGCGTCTTCTGGTACACGGTCAGCTCAGGAGGCAACGTCGTCAACAAAATCATCCTCAACAATTTCCCCTACCCGGTGACCGTTTCGCTGTTCCACATCATATCTATAGTCGTGTTCCTGCCGCCGCTGTTGCGAGCATGGGGAGTCCCCAAAACAGAACTGCCCAGCAGGTACTTCCGCTGGTACATCTTACCGCTCGCTTTTGGAAAATACTTTGCATCTGTGTCGGCGCACTTCAGCATATGGAAAGTACCGGTTTCGTATGCACACACGGGTGAGTCGATGCTCTTTCTCTCCGACTTGACTAGGCCACCTGGAGCGAGTCAGCCCGGGTCCGTGGATGATGATGTGTCGAACAGCTGATGTTAGCTCGGCGTGCTAACGCTGCTCGACTCAGAGGCGTTTAAATGGCAGGCAGGCCACAGCATATCCGATATGACTGCACGCTTGTCTCCAGCACGGTCTTTCTCAACTGCCTAACCAACACCACCGACGCTAACTAACGCGTCGCTTTATTTTTTTATTCATTTTTAACGTTGCCGCTGCTAGCTCTTCCTGAGGGGAGGGTAGTGCTGCATTCACGGACCCGCAAAGTTCCCAGTTATTACTGTTAAATACAGGCGAAGTAGCGTGTCTGTACCAATATAACCCCCAGCAATCGAGAAAATATTCCCAAACAAATCGTGTATATCATAAGGCAGACGGGATTATTTGACACTGTCTTTGCATTACCGCCGTTGAAATATTCCAAGTCTTACCTTTCTTCTAACTGTACTAGCAATTAAAAGACAGCTTTCTAAATAATGTCTTCTATTCATATCAAGTTTTTAAACCACTTAAAATATGTGTTTAGTATATATCTCTTTATTGGTTTTTGTTGACGCCTAACTTTGAAGTTGTTCCAGGTGCGTACAGAAATGAATACAGTCGTGTATGACAGCATGTTTTTAGCAGATGGACATGATATGCATGTTTTTATGTACTTGGCAGATAAAATTCCTTAATTTCTACTTTTGCTCTAAGTAGTCATGTTCCAAAAAAGTAATCAGAATCCAGCTGAATTACCTTTAGAGCACAATGAAATACTGATCGTTCACTGTTATTGGTTAGACAGTACAGTACTTCAGTGGAAGTTCCTTTCGAAGTAGAACCTTGACAGAAAACACAGCTAACGTGTGTTAATATTCATCCAAAAATCTGACAGGCTCGTGGATGCGTATAGGATGGGCTTCTGTGACTCACCTTGAAAAACCAAACCTTGTCACTGACTATAAATTCTAACACAAGCCCTTTCAAACATGAAGAGACTTCCACAGGAACATCGTAATTATTTTAGGCGTTGTGTATCATTTGAATTTCTTGAATGAAAGTGCTTTATAAATAAACTGTCAGTTCTGTCCTTACAAGTTTATCTTCAGAAGAGGCGATTCAAGTACTATATTTTGTAAATCTGGCTTTAAGGGTACAGGTAGTGTTATGCTCCCGACCGCCCTGAGACCAGAGCACGCAGAGACACTCGCATTTCTTACTGCAAAAGACACGGTAGTCACTTTTTCATAAAAAACCCAAGAACTAAAATATTTTCTTTGGAACGAACTAGTAGTTTGTTCTCTATTCAGTCTGGTGTCTGTCTTGGCCTTGATCTCCATGTGCTCTGGTCTTGGCGCTAGGTAAAAGGCAACCAAATTTAAGAGAAAAAGCTGTCAATAAATGAGTTGACTGTCCTTGAATCCTGTGTTTATGTTTGTTGTCTTCCCAAACAAAAAGGTGAACTCCTCCATTGAGTTGTCTGACCCCCAGATTTAGCTTTTTATGAGCTTGTTCTTTCAAGAAAACCTGACTGGTCATTTGACCCCACTGATGTGGCGAATGTTTTCCAATACAAAGGTTCTCACTATAAAGCAATTGACATAAGGAGTCACACACAGAGGGAATATCAGTCTCACTATCAGAGAGCAAATGACAGAACTGGTCATGCACAGGACTCACGAGATAAGACACGTGACCCTGTTAAGGCGTCAATACAAATGTCACCGAGGTGTTGCGCAGCAGCTTAATCATTGATGCTTTTCAGGAACTGGATCTGTCTTAACAATGTCTCTCTCTTCACAGTCAAGGCGACGATGCCAATATGGGTGGTGCTTCTGTCCAGAATTATCATGAGGGAGAAGCAAACGACCAAAGTGAGTAGTGTCAAAACAGCACCTGACGTTGTGTGGTTGTCTTGATGCGTGTGTGTGACTCTGCACTGGTGATGTGGCAGAGTTTACAATCTCCGGTTACACTCACCTGAAGAGACTTTTGTTCCTACTGTGGGTGGAACTGCGCCTGAGAATGACTGCCACTTGAGTCAGCAATAAAGTAGCTGTTAGATTGGATGGCTTCAGCACTTGATGGCGGAATGTGGACTGAAAAATGAGCTTGCATTCCCACGGCCAGAAGCCCAGAATGTGGAGGAAACGTCTTTTCACAAGGTGTCCACACAGAGCTGTACATGGGTGCTGTGCTGTTGAATCTGGTTATAGTTGCTGTACTTATACACATTTTGAAGGAGTAACAATAATAAAAAAAAGAACTGGACAAAAACAATTACAGAGGCTACTCGTCCCAAAGTTTTTTTTCCAGTATATACGTGCCCTTCTTGTTGTTGAGGCTAAAACGCTGCAAGTAACTGTCCCGTCCTGCCCTTTAATAGGCATATTTGGAACGCACCATAAAGGACTCGGTACGTCTTGCATTAGTCGCCGACAGCTTCATGTGTCAACAAGTTGCGGCATCATTGCCCCCTTTTACCGCACATGCTAGCAAACTCTGCATTAAGAGCTGAAGTGACTGAGGCTACAGGACTGTTGTGAAGTATGGGAACATTTCACCTAGGACATGTCAAGCACTTTACCAAAGTTATCCTCCAAAACTCACTCTGTACCAGGGTTCATTGCAGGTAACGTAACGTTTTTTTCAGACTAGGATGTGTTCGTCAGCCCGTACACATGATGTGCCTACTGTTTAACAAATCATTATCAAAAGTAGTTGTGAGTTGCCGTTACATGGAGCAAACCTGAAATAAGTTAAGCTGGTTTGACTGTGTCAGCAGTTTAAGTAAATGTTGGAGTCTTCCCCTCACCGTAGCTTTGCTAAAGAGTGACAGAAACTAAAATGAGAACCCCAGACCGTGTGGAGAAGCTATGATGAATGGACGCAAATATTTGCCCATTAAATATTTCTGAACCTTAATTAGTTATAAGCATGAATTGACAATATAATTGTGTAAATATTTTTAATTTAATCAGCAGAGGAGAGAAACTGCCCTCCTGCATATCTGGGGTTTCAAACTCGTCCATGCAAGGGGCCCAAATGTTAAATACAGTCCAAGCCACGGGCAGGTAAATTAAATTAAATGTATAACTAGTTGTCCTTTTGATACGAGTCTGAAGTAGAATGTCATGTCAGTTCTTGCTAAATGCCTCCCTGCGTTGAGTATTTAAATACAGACGTGTCCTCCCTCACCACTGACCTCCTAACACTAGGTTTCATTGAACTGTGTTGTCCTCATAGGACACAGTATCCACAAGCCTCTGAAAGAAATATGGGATAAGCATATGTTTTTTTTAAATGTATTAAAGACATCTGGCGGGTTGGACTCTATCCTCAGGCCTTGAGTTTGACACGTGCGATGTAGCTACAAATGGTGAACTTGGTTACACGGATTGTTGTGAACTAATGAGGAAGTGAGGCTTTGGATGCGAGTGACTTTAACTACAAGTGTGTAATTACAAGACCTTGTGTTGCGACAAGCTATTGCTCCACGTGGCGTTTGTCACACAGGTTCCATCAAACAGAGCCGGTGTGCTGGTACTACTCTGAGCTAACAACAACCCTAGTTTTCATTATGGCTTGCTTTGGTTTGCCGTGTTGTTTTTACTTGTGTAATGAACAATGAGCAATGAACAGCACTTCAGTTCAATTTTATCGCTAAATCTTTAGCATTGGTTTAAAGATGGGGGAACTTTGTGCCGCGGCCAGTTGACTGTTTACATGGCAATATAAATATAGTGTAAGTAAATAGACAAGACTAGTCCTTCCCAGATTTTGAAGTGATGAACTTTGTTCTCATTCATCATCGTAACGTCCACCTCTATCTCCTGATAAAAGAGGTAAAATGGGAACTTTTCCCATGGCGCACCTGTCCGTCTCTCAGGGCACACCGCTTGAAAGACAGTGATCTACAGAGTATGCATCGCTGTGCAGCTTTCCAAGGACATTCAGCCAACACGAAGCAGTTTGAAGTTCCCGACAGCGTTTGACAAATACTGCGAGATCAATGGAGCATGCAGTGTAGTACTTATTACTGGTTTCTCCACCCCAGCAGCTCCTATGGTGCTCTGCCTTCAGGTGTCTTCAAACAGAAGGCAGAGCACCGTACCGTCTTCTGTCCTTAAATGCAAAGCCTTATGTGGCCGGTGGTCGTCCTACGCTGTCTGGTACATCCACAGTAGTGAGCCAACAAAACCATACAAATGCAAATATTCAACCATATTGTCATCTTAATGTTGAATTTATAAGCTTAGAATCTTAGTTCAAGGTCCGATCTGGCATGTAGCATCGGCTCGACATGTTTGCTTTGGCGTTGACATCTGAGTGTGTGGTTCGATTTTTGTGACGCCTTAGAGAGCAGCTGATCCTGTTTGAGAAGAACTAGTCAGACAAGAACCCAGGATTAACATGATATTCCTCACTACCAATGCTATTCGTCTCCTTTCTGATGGTATTTACATGCCACCCAGAAAGCTTTGCTCTTATTTTATGCAACTATGATAGAAACCTTTTCTGTGTCTCTGTGTTTTTATAAGACATGAATGTTGTTTAAAACTGGGGAGACCAGACTGTTGAGGAAAGAGCCACAGTGTGATGGACAGATTAAGTCACTCTACTTCCTGTACTTGAATCTCGTTCATGGTTTGTGGACCTTCATGTCCGAAGACATCATTCCTTTGTTTCAAGAACTTGTTGTGTCATTGTGTCTCTGGCACAGCTTCAGCAGCCATGCGTTCACTCCGTCCTCCTGGTGTGATAAACAGCAGGCCACGATCTCCTCTTCTGATCCGTTTGATCTTCTTCCTTCACAAAAACAGTCAAAGATAAAAGCAAGTGTTTAACAAACTGGAGGTTTTCTTGGCTAGGTGCTAAAGTGATCATCTTCAAAACAAAACATCACAGAAACAGTCAATCTTCTTGAGGACATATGTGTTCCAGTGTGCTCTCATCGGAAGCATCTGTCTGCATCCTGTTGTGGATTATTGCCTCTGACCTTGGGAAGAAGTGGCAGCGTTTGTTGAGACTGGGATATTGTGTTACCCTTGCTTCAAGGTACCATTCGCTTCCCTGCAGGTGTACATGTCTTTGATCCCCATCATTGGTGGCGTGCTGCTAGCCACCGTCACCGAACTGTCCTTTGATGTTTCGGGTCTCATCAGTGCTCTGGCAGCAACGCTGTGCTTCTCCCTGCAGAACATCTTCTCTAAAAAGGTAAGTTCCGGCAAGGGTGCCACAGTCGTCCAACCAACTGGAAGCTGGTCTGTGAACCTGAATATACTCTCATTTGAGTGGCAGTTGCACCTCATAACGCGTATCGCTGACCCATCTGGCCACGCTGCGTTCTCTTTATCTATAACAGACCTGGGCAAAGTGCGGCCCGGAGGCCATATGCGGCCCCATGCCTGTGTTTTTGCGGCCCTCATGAGGTCAGACTAAAACTATACAACTTATAAGTCGTCATTTTTGTCACTTTTTTTATCCTGTTTCTCTTGTTCTCTTTTTTTCATCTTTTCCTTTGTCATTTTAGTATTTTCCTTAAATAAGAAAATTCAAAATATATTTTGCAATAAATTGCCTTTTCATCTTTGATGTTTGGTCCATAGTTTTATGATGATTTCGATTCAAATAAAATGGATGTAAAATGAATTTTTATAGGTTTCCTGCCATATTTACACTTCTTAATATCCTTGCTTACCATTTCGCCCTTGTTACTTAAGATTTTTTTCCGTCACATTGGCCCCAGACAACAGTTACTATTCGTAATGTGGCCCTTTAGGAAATTTACCTGCCCACCTCTGATCTACAAGGTTTCTACCACATTATCTGGCCTGGAATAAAGAGCAGCAAATGCATAAACAATACAGCAAACTGAGCTCTGCAGACTGCCCTGCGTCTGCTCCTCACTGACGTCCTCTGGTCACATGATCACTCTTTGATCTTCCACTCCTCAAGGTTTTGCGGGACACGCGGATCCATCACCTGCGCCTGCTCAACATCCTGGGCTTCAATGCGGTGATCTTCATGCTACCCACCTGGATTCTAGTGGACCTGTCTGTGTTTCTGGTGAACGATGACATGGTGAGTCGCAGTTGGAAAGGTGTGTTTTGTGGACGTGTAGCTTGATGCGTGACGTGTTGCGCAGTGGGACGTGACCGGCTGGACGAGCACCCTGATCCTCCTGCTCATCAGCGGCTTCTGCAATTTCGCCCAAAACGTCATCGCCTTCAGCATCCTCAACCTGGTCAGCCCGCTCAGCTACGCCGTCGCCAACGCCACCAAGAGAATCATGGTCATCAGCATCTCTCTGCTGATGCTGCGCAACCCGGTCACGCTCACCAACGTGATGGGAATGATGACCGCCATTGTTGGGGTTTTCCTCTACAACAAGGTGGGTTGCTTCCTCCTGTGGACGGTGTTACCGTAACAAGCTCAGTGACTCACTGCAACAGCGTGATGAAGTCGCCCGTGTGTCGTAATGACTGGAGTATTCATGCACCAGGCTTCAGTGGGAGCTGATGGCGCCTCACTTGACCATAGAAATTTACCGCTGGTCTCACACTGGTGGTGTGGTGTAGTTTTCTCGCTGTGGTTTCTCTTGCAAGAGGGATGAGGGAGCAACTACGGCGGCTTGCAAGAGAGGGTACCGTAACTAACATAGTAAGAGGGAAAATCCATTTCATTTGACTTCATGTCATTCCACATTGGCCAAATCCAAAAACACGATTCATGGCGCAGCTCTGGAGCTCATGTACTGAGAAGTTGTTGCACCGGGAGGCGGGGCTACACAGGTGAATCAGCTCCTAATGTGCGATTAAAAGTGACAAGCTAAACCTCGGGGCTCTTCTTTCAAATGTTTGAATTTTGTTATGATTTGCTCTGCCACCTTGACAAGAGCAGACCCCCTGAAAAAGGTCGCGTCACAGCCACTACAGCGTCGTATTGGAAGCATGAACGACATCTTGTGCTCCTCTTTTGGACCATCACTAATAATACTGGAGGAATAT
The DNA here is from genome assembly GCF_027744825.2 of Synchiropus splendidus. NCBI lineage: Eukaryota > Metazoa > Chordata > Actinopteri > Syngnathiformes > Callionymidae > Synchiropus > Synchiropus splendidus. Next base: position 8,261,727 of record NC_071334.1, on the reverse strand, counting down.
CCTGGATGTATCGCGGATGAGTTGAGGAAGGAGCTCAACAGAGATGCAGAATCAAAAACACGAGTTAAATATTTGGAGCAAACATTAGAATCAAACATGGACTTGAGTTGCGTTGTTCACTGTTTTAGTCTTTATATCCGCTATATAGCCATTAGCACAAGCTGAAAACAATGTCAAAGGTGATGCAGTTGTTCAGTCCTCAGAGGGTTTAGACACAGGACGTATGCCAGTGCCTTCCACCTGTGTAAGGAGGGGTCTGACCGTGTCACAGGAAGACATGGGTCTTTTCATTCCTCGGTCCTGTGCACGATCAGAGCTGTAAACAACTTTAGTGCTCAGGTGTTGTCACACTCACCAAAGTTTACCTCCAAATGCAGCTGACAGAAGACAAGTTGTGTTGTCATGTGAGGGGACCTTAACTCTGTTCTTCTCCTGACAGGCCAAGTATGACGCCAACAGAGAGAAGAAGCTGCTGCCCAGCAGCAAGCAGGACCTCATATCATACGACAACCCAGCGCTGGAGAAGTTCCAGTCGAACGGGTCAGTGCCTTACAGCAACAGCGTGGACCAGCAGCACAACTGGAACCACGTGCTCACCGACCACTTCCAGTACAGCCGGCAGACCTACACGACAAACTTCAGCGGGAACCACCAGTACGTGGTGTAGAGAGGACCTTCACTGGCAGAGACTTCCTCACTCCAACCATGAGAGTGAAGCGCTGCTCCTCATGCGGGAGATGGAGTTGAGTCCTTGGTGAACGGTCGGTGACGTGGCGTCTCTCACGCCCATCTGTCTCACTTTATTTATTAGAACTCGGTGGATCGGAAAATCTTCTTTACAGACGTTAACTACTGGACTGTGTGAGAGATGGAGTGTTCTGCAGTAGGTCTCAGTTTTGCTTCTGCTCTCAACCATGAATGGTCTGCGGCTCTCTGGTCGCTCACCATCAACTCAAATGCAATGCAAATCTCATGTTCCACTTCAAGAAATTGTATGTGAAAGCCTTAACACGCCTGGTTTTGGGAGGACACCTATCTGGTCCACAGACAGAGAAAGTGGTTTCACTCCTCACATGAGCTTGCAAATGTAATGATGAAAAAAGTCTTTGATTCACACCTTTACAGCTCTGCTTCACCCAGACTCCACAGACCACTGCAAATAATCCGACATGATTTCAGCATCATATTTGCTTCCAAATTTCATATGAATTGTTGAAGGAGTCCAAATGAATTTAGTCTGGTTAAAAAAACATGTTAAGAACTATTAAAGAAAAGCAAATGGTGCCTCGGGTTTCCGTTAGTTTGACTCAGATCCCATTCTGTGAAAGCAGCTGATGTTGCGTGTGGTATGAGCTGTAACTTCAAAAACTCTTTCGCTCAATGTGTTGTTAACAAACTGGTTAGTTGGTTATCTGCGTCACCAAAGCAGGACGGTTCGTGTCACACAGCAAGTTTGCACTCCATCTGAAGACCATCATCGTGAGGCTGAGCTCACGGTGTTGCTCTACAAATGCATGAAATCAGTGCTTTGGTTTGTGCATTGAATGAAAATGTTCCTTTCAGGGGAACTTGACAACAGTCGCCACACATTTGGTGGCAGGCGGATCAGTGGCGACGCCTTCTTCATCTGCACTGTTGTGATGGGTGAATCAAGGTTTTATCTTGAGATAAAAAAAAAGCAGTTGGAATATTAAGTGTTTACTTCTGATTTTGTAGAGAATTTAATATATTTTCCTTCTCATGAGCTTTTTTTAATCTCAGGTCTCGTCAAGAAATATCACATAAAAGTGCTGAAAGACTAAAGATTCTTCTCCAGTGCATGAGATTCCTGTCAAATGTTGGCGTTTCCCCGTCAGCCTCAAATGTAGTTTTTCTCCTGAATAAGCAGTTTGGTTTTTAAATACTGGGAAACTGACCTCTGATCATTGGAAACATGTTGATCAATTGAATACAGGGGTTGGGGGGACTCTGTACCTGTAAAACGTCTACACGGTCAGTGCTCATGTTTGTATTCATGTTCATGGGCAAATGGTTTTAGCTCCACAGGAACATTTTCACCACACTGCTCAAACACTTTTTTTTTAATTAAATTTGCATTTTTATTGCTCCACATGACTCCACATGAAAGCTACTGGGAAGCGAGGTCACATGATGTTGGTGAGAGGCCAGAGTGTCTCCAAACATGGATGAATGTAGTATTGCACTCTGAACCCTATTTTAGTAAAAAAAAAAATAATAAAAAAGTGACAAATAGTTGCTGCAAATATTTCAATAAAGAGCCAAAAACATCCACACGGTCCAAAAATGTAGGTTGCTGTTCTTGTTTCCATTAAGTTTTAACAACAGGAAATTGTATTGATGCTTAACAACTTTGGTTGTAACAATACAACTTAGATTTTTTCTTCAGGATTGGATCCAAACACCAGCATCGTGGCGAGCCTCCATCTCAATTGTATCCTTGAAATGGTCTAGTTCCACACTGAAGCTCTGACACACACTGCTGTCGGGACATTTGAACTGCGCTGGGTGAAAGGCGCTGTGAGATTGATGCCGAGACATTCAGGCGTGGCAGTGATGGTGCATTAATTCCTCATATCTGTCGGGTTCCTGCGTCACCATCACCACAGGTGGGGAGCCCACTGAGTGCCGGTGCACTGCAGGACCCAGGCCTTCTTTTGTTGCAGGTTTTCGCTTTGTTTTTGTACAGAACATAGTGAAGTTGTTCAGAAGCCGACTGGCTGCTGTAAATCTGTACAAAACTGCTGTGTAAATGCTTAAAAGAGAGGGGTCGGTTTGTTTGTAAAACGTGTTATTTTTGTGCGTCTTTCAACCAATTTTTACTTCATGAGGTTTATAGATTTTTATTTCCGGTGTTGGTTGTCCAGAGGTGCGGCTGGGTGCGCGGTCGTCTTCTGCTCATGTGCGGTAAATGCTATTTTTAAATGTTGGGGAGGAAAAAAATAAAAGCATTATAAATATTGAATGTTTTGGGTTTTTTTTTTATTTCTGGCCCGCACACTTTTCGAGAGGTCAAATAAACACAACAACTGCCCTCTACATGCTTTGAGTGATGTCAACACGCCGCTGCTGTTTTGACTCTGGTTGGGAGTGTGACATGGAAAATGCGGTCGAATTTGGAACCTGCTCCAGTGACTCACAAAAAATAGGGACGTTCTAGTTGTTGAACGTTTTTGTTGAACACTTTACATCCACTTTTCGTCACTCGCCGCATGCATCATGTAGCCCTCGATAACAATCATAATTTGTGTCTGCAAAAAGTTTGTTTGACAGGAAATGTAATGAGGAAGTGCAGTGTTCTGTGCAGGTTTAGAAATCAAAAGCGTCTGAGATCAATTCCGTAAAAACAAGTGAGAACAGCCTCTTTTTCTAAAAGCGGTAACTGATATTGAGAGATCGCAGCAATTGAGATTGAACTATAAACGTGGTGAGGATGTGATATGTTTTGTTCATTTTGAAATAAATCTTGATATCTAACAGATTTGGTATTAAACATGCAGTATTTACTATGTATGTAGTAGCATCTAAAAAGTTCATCTTATTTGAATGAGTTTAAATATTAACTGAACAGAAGGAATTTGTGATGTCATCAAATTGGGGAAGTGAACACAGCCAGAGCCTCCAAATATCATCGCAAAAATCAAAAATATGAAAGAGGTTTTAATACCGTCCTGGACAGTGCTTTGGGCATAAAAAACATTCCCATAGCTATTAATCTATCCAAACTGGCCATTGAACTTAAAATCATTTCTCCTTCATTTCCGACAACCTCATCTCATGATGCCCTCATCTTTCACCGCAATAACCGTTATACCAAAATATTCATGATTGTGACCGGACCGAATTTCTGACCATACATGTTATGTTATTAAACAATTGAGAGTTATTCATTCATAGTTTTTTTCCCATCTGTGTTATGATATAAAACTTTCTATTTGAAACAGAAAGACACTTGGTGAGTGGGAATTATCCGCCTTCAGATTCCCACAGAATGGACCACAAACTGTATGATCGGATTAAGACAGTGCGGCCTAAAGAGTGTCTCTCTGACTCGTCCTTAACAGGAGTGTGAACTTCTGCCGGGGGAAGGGAACTGATCATCCATGCAAGAGTTTTCTGTCTGGACTCTTTTTTTAGAGATAGAGCGGGGAGTTCAGGCTTCCAGGAGGGGTCGTGTGGACAAGCTGTTTGAGTAGCTTCTGGATGCCTCCTTAGTGAGACCTTGAGCTGAGAGGAGGCCCTGGGTCAGACCCATAATGCAAACACTGCAGAAATGATATTCAAATTAAAGGAAAAGATGTTGAGAGAAGCTGAAAAACATAGAATGTTAAACAGTATCATCAGAATGAATAAAACAAGTTCACACTATCCTACCTTCACTCGAGATCTTTCTCCAGAGCTGGCACAAATTCTGCATCTTCATATTTATACAACGTCTCCGTCAGGCAAATCAAACCCCCAGAATAAAACGTGTTGAATAGTTTCATTTCACTCAACACACTCATCCCAGACGTGCACAGTAGTCGGTGTGGCGAGACTGTGTGTGGCTCAGAGATTCAAGATGCCGGTGCTGCTTTGAGTAGCAGAGAAGTTGGCCTGAAAATATTGTCTTACCAAGGAAGAATGAGTCACTTAAGCCACTGTTTGCTGAAGTAAGGCAGACATATGGGTCCTGGTTCAGGTTAGCCATGTGTTTTGGATGGTTAGGTTCAAGGTGAGAGGCTGGGGAAAGCATGAAAGTGTCCAAAGAGAGGTCCTCACAGAACATGAAAACAGAACGTGTGTGTGTGTGTGCGTGTGAGTTATTTCTCAGGACCCTCCAGGGAATGTTCAGGACTCAAAGCTCCCATTACGACCGCCAGGTCAAACATATCTGAAGTGTAAATACAGATAGTTTTGACCTGTGGAGAGGAGCGACAATGATTGAATGATGGAAAATTTGGAGCCTTCTTTTCTTCATTCTTGGTAACTGCATTCAAAAAGCACAGCATGTTTCCTTTTATTGAACATGACATTGATGTATTCACTTCAAAAGGCAGGAGGCAAACTTGCAGGAGGAGCCTGGATCTGCTCCTAAGCCCTGCACAGAGGGGGTTCTGGAGCTACACCCTTCCCACCTGACAAGTCAAGAACAAACCAGATGGTTTCTTCTCCTTGATCCCAGCCCGACGAGTCACATGTTTTGAAGTGCAATGTTTGTTTATACTAAACCATATTCACTTGGAGATGAGCCCTTTCCAACAGGAACTTCACTCAGTCTCTGTGTGAGAGTATGTCTTTGCATGTGTACAGTTGTGTGCACATGTTTTCACTCTTGTGACTGAGGGGCCAGGTCACCAACACTGTGTGCAGTGGCCTCACCACAGCTTGGCTCAGACGTTCACCGAGAACGTGTGTAGCAGCTCACTGTCGACCCTCTGCGTCCAGGACTGGACACTGCAGTGTAACACGCCAAGAGAGAATCCCGTAAGATGCCACTGGGGCCCCGTGGTTTCTCGTTTTGATGGTGTTAGATCTGGGGTCGGAAATGATATTTGTTAGTAAATTACATTATACATATATAATGTAATTTATATATATATATATATATATATATATATATATATATATATATATATATATATATATATATATATATATATAGATTATATATCTTATCTTCAGAATTATGGGTAAAACATGTAAATAATAATATAAAGCCATTTCATTATTTTTGGTACTTACCTTTTGTCGACAAAATTAATTTTAAAATGAGCATTGCTCATGGAAACATTCTAATTAATGTTAGAGTTTTAATGTAAATAGTTTGTAATTACCCGGTGAGAAACACAAAAATACACTCACTAAATATTTTAGGTCCATATTTTCAAAGACCAATGAATAACAAACAAATTATGTTCATAATTCAATTTGTATTGAGCGATACTGGAAAAAAGTGAAATATATTTTTCACAGTTAATGATTTGACTTCAGGACAGATAAATAAAGGCCATACTTTGGTCTGTAGTAAATGTTAGATCATTCTGATCTATGAAATCTAATATATATTATTTCATAATAATAAATTTTTTGACTGTAACTCAAAGCGAAAGGGTGTAAGGAGTCGTGGAGCTTCTTTGAAAGCATCTGCGACAGACTTACTACGTTTGTAAGTCAAATATAACTTGACGTTTTTTGCTGGATTTCTTCACTGCGGGCGAAGCGCTGAGATACACATCTTAGATCTCTGCGGATGGCGCGTTCAGGAGCGTTCATAAGTGATTGAATTTTCTGTACTGCTGAAAATGATCAGGGTTTTATTTGGGGAAAAATAAAACAGATTTTTGCAGGAATGAAGAGGAGACGTGTGAATTGAATTGAATAGGTTTGCATTGACAGATCAACGCGTGGTCTGTGGGTCTCTGGTCTCATGTTGGTCTGTAACTCTGATACAGGACTGACAAGCATGAGTAGAAATATTTTACTTTTTCAACTTGTTGGGGTCAGCAATTTTGTAAGAGCCTTTGATCGACTCATATTAGTCCAGGAACTACGAGGCTTCATATCTGATCAAGCTCAGAGGAAGCAGCGTGCAGACTGTCCTCCTGCTGAACTCCTCCAGTTCCACGAATCGTGGGCCAGGAGCTGCTGCTGGTGCTGAGTGTGAGATCATAAAGCATCAGTCAGAGTTCACACGCACAGACAAAGACATGGCCGCAGAGGTGCTGCTGCTGGTGGCACTCTCCTCCAACATCCACGCTGTAGTCATCCAGAGAGCTGGAGGTCCTCGTAAATTCATCCTGGACCAAGCAGCCGACTTCTGCTCCGTCTCAAGGTGGACCAGTGAGGAGAAGGAGCTCCTGTGGAACTCTTCGGCGCCTCATGACTCTGGCCTCGGGAGGGAGGTGTCTTATAAGGTATCCAGCCTGAAGGCTTCAGACTCGGGTCAGTACCAGGAGGAGTGCTGGACCCAGGGCAAGCTGACGCACGAGAGGAACTCCACTCTCCTTGTCTGTGACGACCGGAAGATGACAGACCAGAGTTCCTACCCAGAAGTTGGACAGACCGTGGAGCTGACTTGTGAAGGCGCGGGACCAAACCGGAGTGTCCAGTGGGCCTCACCGTTCAGGAACCACAGAACCGGAAACAGGGAATTGGCATTAATCGACAATGAAACATCATCTGTGTACAAACTGCAGCTGGTGAAGAACCAGTCTTCTCTTCTGGTCACCGTCGACAGACCCCTTGGATCCATCAACTACTACTGTCTGGAGAGGAGCCATCAGAGGTGCGACTTGCTGAGACGGTTCACTGTCCATGTCCCACCTGAGATAATCCTCCGCTCTGTGGGAGAGAGTCTGGCGCTGAACTGTTCTGCCACCAGTGGAAACCAAACACACGTGTGGACCATGCTGAACTCACTGCCGGAGGATGAAGTTGAGAGTCACAACTACACACTGATGATTCCATCACTCACGCTGAGCCACACGGGTGACTACAACTGCGAATACTCGGATGTCTCTCGTGAGTTTTACGAGCTGCTGGTGTGTCCCGAGTCCGACCCTCCTGCCGTCGTGTCCTTCACTGTGGGAGAAAACGTGACTCTTCAGTGTGGCGACAGGAAACAGACATACAGTGTTCACTGGTTCATGAGGTCCAACCAAACTGAAGGAAGAGTCTCGCGTGTGCATGAGTTTCAGCAACAACAAAACATCCATCTCTCTGATCTGAGCCTGGTGATCTCCAACGTCTCTCTGGAGGACAGTGGAGAGTTCTGGTGTGTGATCTTGAAAGATCGTCTCTGTGTGTTCAGATCTAAGAGCCTGGTGATGTTCAGAGAAGCAGAGCTTGATCTCCATCTAGTGAGGTCTGTGCTGGTCAGTGTTGCGGTCATGGTGATGTGTGCTGCTGTTGTCGTGGTCGCGGTCTGGATCAGCAGGAGTAGAGAGCGGCTCCCAGTACCTGTGGAGCAAGTGGAGATGTCCCATCTGTCCCCAGCCTCGGCAGATCGGCAGCTAGAAACTCCGGTTTGAGCCGCGGATATGATCCAGTTCAGTGATGAATCACAGCGTCGACTCGCTTTTGCTCTTTGATGTTAATAAATGGCAACATTCTGAAAAACTGAGTTTTCTTCTTCGCCACACACACACAAAGTGCTTTGAGTGATGTCACCGCGCCGCTGCTGTTTTGTGGTTGGGAGTGTGACATGGAAAATGCGGTCGAATTTGGAACCTGCTCGAGTGACTCACAAAAAATAGGGACGTTCTAGTTGTTGAACGTTTTTGTTGAACACTTTACATCCACTTTTCGTCACTCGCCACATGCATCATGTAACCCTCGATAACAATCATATTTTGTGTTTGCAAAAAGTTTGTTTGACAGGAAATGTAATGAGGAAATGCAGTGTTCTGTGCAGGTTTAGAAATCAAAAGCGTCTGAGATCAATTCCGTAAAAACAAGTGAGAATAGCCTCTTTTTCTAAAAGCGGTAAATGATGTCGAGAGCTGCAAGAACTCCAGCGGGTCAGTTCACACAGGTGAAGCATGAGCGACGGCGCGTCCGTGTGTCGCAGTAGATGATAATGTCAGCCACGACACCTTGAAGTGACCACAAATTCTTTCCATTTCACCAGTTCAGTCGGTCACATTCATCTGATCCAAGCGTCAGACAAGCTTGTGTTCTTTATCTGCTCTGCGAGCGGAGCCTGTCGCCCACAGGCCTGTCAGATTAAAGACTGTAGTCATCTGACTCTTTTATGTTGAATATTGCACAAGTGCCTGACCTGGGTCAAACACGTACTGGGCCTGTGACGCTTATATGATAACAAACAAGCACTGAAGAAACCACTGCTCAGTACTCGGAACCTAAGTTCACCTTTCTTCTCAATTTATAGATTCTCGCTGCCTCAACTGTGACTTCATCAATAAACCCTTATTTCCTTTTACATTGGCTCCAAAGAGTGCCATTCCCACTTTTATTTCCTTATTCTGGCACTCTGCTGAAGCGGACAGTCTCACAGCTGAGACACCTCAACTCCAGTCAATGAGAGTGAAACCATTTCCATGTTTTCTTCGGAACACTGAGGGTTCCACTCCTGCCTCAGTGGTCAGTAGGTGAAATGCAAAGCAGATCTAGTTACACTCCTTCTATCCCCACTTGTTCCCTCCCGTACCGCAGCTGTGTGTACTGCAGGGTGAGGTGGTTTCCCTGCCTGCGCCCAGCATCATGAGAGGAATGTCTGAGGCTGTCGACTTGGGTGGCTGCCGTGACCTCAGTGACGGCAAAGGACGGACGGTATATGCGATGTGCCTTAACTTACATTGACACATAGCCCACTCATGTGAAGGTCATTTGAAACATGTTTTAATTCATAAATAAAATGGAGATCTTGTTGACACATGACTTGCATACAAATACTGCAGAATATTTTTTAACACTTCGTCGCTGCCTTCAAAACAATGGAACACACTCGAGGGACCAGGCCGCACCGCGAGGTGCGATCTTCTGTCTTCATCTCCACCGTGCGTGAGTTCGAGTTGGGTCTGGCACAAATGCATTGAATGTTTCATCCACTTTGCGAGGCGTTAATCTGATTAAATTGCAACGGTGAGCTCGTGATAATCTGTCATCTGCTACTCTGCCTCGCCTAATCTGCCATGACAGTGCCACCGATGATCAAATATTAAATGGACAGGAATTTTAACCAATGTGCTTCACTTCTTTGGTCCGTTCCCATCGGCATATCCTGACGCCGTGGACAGAGGGCCACTTTAAAGAAAGGTGGAGGTTGAGGTTAACCATGGGATGGCGCTCCTTTCGCTGTGTATGTTACTATGTTTCACTTGATAAACTGAAAAAAAAACTGAGTTGGACCTGCCGAAACAAAAAGTATGTGACCGAAGAAATGGCTAAAGCACCATCACTTGCTGAAGCGTAGTTGTTACCTATAGTTAGCAGCCTTTTTTATATATCACGTCAGGCATAAGCTGTGTGTTCCTCGGCAGCTAGCGTTAGCAGCAATGTGGTTTTCTAAAGACAAGGACGATTGTAGCTGTTTTGTTGTTACATACCTTTTAAAGTATGTTACTGTCAAGTTTAATGCATTAATATGACCAAATATATTCATTCAACGTGACTAGTTTGAACCACATTGCCAATGCAATTGTATTGGGCTACAAACAGTAATTGCTAGCTAGCTAGCTCTGGCTCTGGCTCTAAGCTAATATTCTTTAGTTTTGACTTTATCATTTATTGAAATGCAGAAGTAAATCTTTGTGTATCCGGGTTAGACAGCAGTAGTAGTAGCCTGAGCAGTGCATTTTCGTCGAGTGACTTCAGTAGTATTTTTTAAGTAGCAGTTTGGGGATTGAAATCTAAAGCAAAGGCCTTGCAACGTCGGTGTGGAGATTTCTTGGTCCAGTTTCTCAGATTAATCTTTAGCAGCGCTGTAGTTAGGTTGAGGTCAATTTGGCACACTTGAGTTCTGGTCACCGTGATGGCGGTTTCCAGTGCCGAAGCACACGAACTGTGGTGGTAATGTTCTGGGTCATCAGATGGGTGACTTCGTCCAGACTGAGGCAGGCCACTTTCTCTCCGTTCACCTCCACAATTTCGTCCCCAACTGACAGCAGACCGGCGTACAGCTTCTCCGTGCTGGTGTCCACCATGTCCTCCACGTAAACACCTGCACAGAGAAATGCGCAACCTGTCATACGCATCCACAAAGCCATGTTTGTGGCGGTGGAGTGGACTCCACTACCTGAGTCAGGCCGTCCTCTTCCTCTGCTGATGATGAAGCCAAACTTTTCATGGGAAGCTCGACAGAGCTCGATCAGAAACGTCCCGTCAGAGCAGACTTGTAGAACACGGCCGACTGAGCGCATTGAACTGGGCTGACCCACATCATCCACGCTCAGACATCGTTGCAGGATGCTGAGAAGATACCACAGCATGTGTTGCAAAACTATCCATGATGCACCTGTGCACGGGTTGCTATCCTTCATGCCACAAAAACAAGGGGCACTTCACCCGAACATCGCTTAATGCGCACTCCTGCAGCAGTTCTTGGAGAGTTTGCTGTATAAGCACAGGCTCCTGTACGTTTTTTACAGGTTATATCTGACCTTAAAATGAGTGAGGTAGATTCATAGTTCGTTCAGAAATAAAATGCGTTGCGTTAATAAGGGTTGCTGAATTTTCACGTCAAATACAGGAAGATTCCTAAGTATAAGGTAGAAGTTCTTGTGGTTTACACAATATTTTCTGTACGTTACCATTCTGTCGCTGGTTTGTAGTTCTCAGACCGATCCTTCTTCCTCCATTGCTGTGATCCAAAGCTCTGAACCGACAAGGACTTCCTCAACTGCAAGAATGGCGACCCCTGTTGAAGAGACGGATTAACCCATCGAAGATCCCATCGAAGGCTGTCTGTCTTACCACAGTGAGTGACTGGAGAGATGGTGACTTCTTCAGCAAAGGAGGAGACTTCATGCCACTCCGGGTGGCAGATCCCACTAATGCCGCTTCAGCTTCAAGAGACTGCATCTTCTTGGGCTTTGCTTTTTCTTTGCAGTTGGGTGAAGAGGACCGACGTGGGGAAGTCAGGTGGTCCAAGCTGTTGCTCCGCTTTCTGCTTATGGTGACGTTGGAGAAAAGGCGACGGAGAGACAAACGGGAAGATTCATCCCTGCTTTTGAATCTGTAGAGACACAGTAGTTTGATTTCAGTCCAACCACACAACTCCAAGACGGAATATGGGTTTTCCACCGCATATTTTGGCTGTGATACACCAGCATTTTAAGAGTTGAACTTGAACCGTTCATCTGGGTGACTCTGAGCAACATTGTCAAGGTGCTCTAGTCCAGTGAAAGGATTTACACAAATCACTGGAGAACTTGACCAGGATTTGAACTTTGCATTCATCCGTGTGTTCCGATAAGAGAAAGAGGAACTTCTTGGATTCTCCTCGGATTCTCCTCTGATAAAATTGGGCTTACGTTGGAGTGTGCGAGGTGTCGTCGCGAAGCTCTGCAACTGTTAGATCTTCAAGCTGCCTGTCTGAGGTGGTGACCACTGGGGACTGGTTTCCTGCCGTCAGAAAGATGTCAGAGTGATTAATGTGTAACTGCAGTCGCACCTTTGTGATTCTGCGTGAGGTGCCCTGAAGGACGACATTACAATCGCACGCTTTCTCACTGACTCATCAAATATCTGCAGCCAGAAAACCACTCACACATGTACAGACACTTTAGACGCATCAGTTAACCTCTGTATGTTTTTGGAATGTTGTAGGGAACCGGAGTTCCCAGAGGAAAACCTTGTGGAAAACACAGAAATACTCGTAACACTGACCACAGTCACCCAAAAACTGATACACGGAGTCTGAAGTTCTTACCAGTCCTCTCAGAGTGGGCTGTGTTGCAGTCGCTCAGATCCAAACCAGGACTTCTCTCTGTCATCTCACTCTTTGAGAAGATCTGCGTGGGGACTGGGACTCGCTTGAGCGTCTCCTGGTACTGATGCGAGGGCCTGTTGCTGCTAGCACCATAAGAAAGACTCGGAACATGTCCAGGTGCAGCCTGACTTGGTGGATCAGAGGAGTACGGGTTGACTGGCAGCAGATTTCCATTGGGTTCCTTGGGCCTTCTCTTCACCTTCATCTTCGGCACTCCCAACGCCCCCCTTCTGGTGTCGGGCAGCTTGACTGAACCAATGTAAGTCTCTCTGATGGGCTCGGTCCACAAGTTCATCCTGCTCTGGCTCGGCCCTCGTCGTTCTGAATGTGTCGGGTGGAGCCGCACATCTAAGTCCCCTAATATCGTCCCACAAGTGTTGCATTGATTGATGCCTCTCCCGTCCAGTCTGCCAGCGTCGTTCACCGCCCTCCCTTCTATGTAGAGGTTAAGATCCGGTTTGGACGCCAGAACTCCCGACGGCTGCTGCGCCGACCTTCTCCTCTGCCGCTGGCGCTCCTGGTAACGGAATTCCACGTCGGTCTCGGTCTCATCCTCAAAGCGCAGGCGCCGATGAGTCAGTCCCAGAGCTGATTCATTGCTGGATGAGTCGCTGTCGTGACCTGAGAGTGGGGCTCCCTCTGACCTCGCCTGGGTGACGGGTCGCAGTCTGACCCCCGATCTGTTGACAGGAAATACTGCTGTTAGTTCACTCATGACAACATGAGCCTCTTTCACACAACAAGGCAGAGAACTCTTATCTGAGTAGAAATAGAATAGTCTCTGCTGGGACATCAGTGCTGGTGTGTCAGATTATCACAGGGACAAGGACGTGTCCCAGATTGAATGTACACATAACCGTTATGTGCTTAACCTGGCAGGCACATTGGTCCAGACGCGACTGGTGTCAGAGTCAGCAGCTCATTGCTGGTAAACAGTTGTTATCTTTGAGAACAGGAGGGGACCTTCAGTTTGGTGACCTTGGGATCTCATCACTGCTTATTGTTGAAGTCGCGTTGCTGTTGGCTCCTTCAAGCGGGGGTGAGGATCAGTTACTTTAAGTTTGAGACCACAGGTCTCAGACTGTGCGTGTTTCACTATGTCCCGGCTGGACATGAGACAGTATCTTGGCCAAGCCAAAACTCTCCATTCAGAGGTGGACTTCTGCTCTCACCTGGGGTCAGCTTTGCGTAGCGACTAAAAGAAGTAGATTGCAGCCACTAGAAATGAATCTTGGAGGGTGTATCCATCCCATGGCTCATTTATCTTGTCAAGATGTTAGTGAGGTGAACTGCAAGTGCTGTAGTGAGTTCCCATGGATGGGAAGTCAGGGCTTCTTTACTTCAACTGCCAGCCCAGAAGAAGAAGGATCAATAGGCAGAATGAAGTGTTCAGCCATTAGTGGCCTCTGGAGACTCGTCTCGGTCTGAAGACCACAATTCCTGTGCCTTGGTCTCGTCTTGGAATTGACAGCATTCAGAGCTCTAGCTCTAAATGCAACATGGATGAAATAAAAAATTGCCTATATCAAGGTTGCGTCCGTTTGTGAAGAGAATAAATCTAAAACGGTTGGTTGGAAATAGAGAAGTTGATTTTGGTTTTCTGTTTTTTCTGACTCAGATTTGGTGGTGTCCAATACGACAGCCATGTCAACCAATAAGTCTCTCTGTTAGCTCAAAAACAAAAAAAACAACAAAAAATAACAGCGTTTGTCAGATGAATTCCGACTCTGGAGCATCACCATGATCAATCATGGAACATGATATCATCAACATCAACAACATCACCCACCGCCTCCATCAAACATGGTTGACAAATAATTCAAAATTCAAAATATGATGTTTTTATTTTACAAACATCGCAATCATTTCGCATCTACAACTTCATCCTTATTTTTGCTTTGAATCCTATTTAAATCCCTTTTTCTGTCAATAATCCTGGTTATTACACAAGTCATTGATGCGCGGATTTACACTTGGGCCGATGAATGATCGTGAATATTAATGGTTATTTTATATATGTGTCAAATCAGTGATGGTCCCATCTCATCTCACGTCCAAACACTTGAGTTAAAAGTCAATTTTGAAAGACTGTTTTGTCTTAGTAGCTAAGTGTCTGTCTGTCTGTGTGTGTGTGAGAAGTTTTGAATCAACAGTGTGGACATTTTGGCTGGTTCTCACTTTGTCAAGCCTCTTATTGAGGGTTAAAACTGCAAAATAGCTGGGTTATTATAACTAGGTCTGATTGAGAGTAAAGGTTAAGTTAAGCCATTTGTTTCAGATGGTTTAGAGTGAGAGGCTGGGGAAGGGGTGATGGCAATGTACGCCAATGACAGTCCTCACTAGGATAGGAAGACAAACGTGCATGTGCGTGTGTGTGTGCGTGCGCGTGTGTGTACTCACAGTGTTTGTGCGGCGGGGGTCAGCAGGTTGTGGTCGGCTCTCAGAGGGACGCAGCGGCGCTTCATACGAGCTCTGAACTCACACTGCTGCTGCTGCCGCGGCAACTGCGACGACACAAAGACGCTGGAAACACACACACGAGGACGGGGGTGGAGGAGGGGGGAGGGTGACATCAGCAACTCTGATTGGTCCACGGCACAGAGGCAGAAGGATTAAGCGAACTCGCTCGTCAGGACTAATTAACTGGATGAGACGTGACACGGACGGTTTACATCAGCAGTTTGCTGATTGAGGTCTCCACAGTTTTGGGCCAAATGAGGCCGCCCGCCATGACGGGGTCAAGAGGTCAGCGGTTCTTCATCAAAATAAATCTGAGGTTGGCATCACAGCTCAGAGGGAAACTCCAGAGCCAGAAACAAGCTGCTCCTGGACACACACACGTGTCTTTCATGTTTTTCAAAAGTGTTGAACTGACTTGTGCTTGTGAGGACCTGAACCTCGGGGTCCGGATTGGTCGCCATCGGCCTGCAGCTCCTGGTTCTTCAGCAGCTGCTGCAGGATGCTGCGGTTCACCTGGACTCTCTGGGACAATGAGAGCACGGCGCGCTGGTCTGAGCACGAGTCCAAGTCCCAGCTGGCCAGACTCTCCAGGTCGGTCTGAGAGTCTGGTGCTGAGGTGCCGCTCGGCGAGTCTTCATCGCTGCTGCTGAGGGAGGAACCGGCAGGTGGAGGCTCTGGACCTGCCGCGTCAGAGCTGTAGCTCCGAGACCTCATCACCGAACTAGAACCACACACAACTAGGTGAAAAATAAAAGGTAGAGTTAGAAACATGGAGCTAGAATGTTCCCTGTGTTCCCACTCCGGTTTCCTCCCACAGGCCAAAAACAAATTGTGCACAGGTTTGGGTGTCACTCCATCCTTGATCTTTCAGTAACGCATCTTTTTTCTACCGACTTTAGGGCGGCCACGCCCTAGGAAAAAAAGTTTGTATCTCTATCCTTGTGAGGACCTCTCATTGCCATAACCCTTTCCCCAGCCTCTCCCCCTAAACCTAACCATCCTAAACACATGGCTCACCTTAACCAGGACTCTGGACCAAACTTGAATTCAATTATAATGACCCAGTTATTTTGAAGTTTTAATCCTCAAATTGAGGCTTAACCTTGTGCGGACTGGCGAAAGGTCCCCACAAATAGTAAACAGCCCCCCCTTGAAGGTGTGTTTGCAAGAATTGGTCCATCTAGAGTCACCAATAAACGTCTCTGTTTTCAGAGTTTTGAGAGGAAACCAGAGTGCCCAGAAGAAATATATAACCTTGAACTTAGAAGGTCAACGGTTCACACCAAATCCAGAGTCGCCTCAAGCTGGTATTAAACCGGCAATGTCGAGGACAAAACACACCGTTGGATCTTATCCTTGAAGAAGTCAGTGAGTGTTTCTCCATAACAAGTGCGCACACAACAGTGATGCAAACACAATAACATCTGAGGGATGAAAACAAACTTGCGTGACTCAATTGAAACTACAGACGCAGCTTCAGGAACATCTTCAGACTTGAACATCGGCTTGAGAAACATGTTGCATGGTGACACACACACATGCGTACGTGTATCTCTATCCTTATGAGGACCTCTTATTTACATCACCCTTTCCCCAGCCTCTCACTCTTAACTTAACCAACCAAAACACATGGCTCACCTTAACCAGGACTCTGAACCAAACTTAGACTCAATTATAAAGACCCAGTTATTTTGACATTTACACCCTCAAAACTTTATGTGGACCGACCAAAATGTCCTGACAAAGCAAAATGTACTTGTAAGATTAGTCAAAGATTGGTCCACACATGAATATTAAAACATGTACACAGAGAGAGAGAGAGAGAGAGAGAGAGAGAGAGAGGACAGATTTGTTTGACTCAGTGAGACTTAAGGAACCAGGTTGGCTGCCAAACTTCACACATATCAAAATAAACAATTTAAATCAAGTTTGGTTAGAGCCACACACAATAGAGACACAAACCGAAGTGATAGTTCAAGATCCTGATTCTGTCAGTGAAGGAGGGAAGGGAGGAGCCGGCGCGCCTCTCATGTTTCGGTGCAGCTGTTATCTGTGCCGCTGCTCAACTATGAGGCAAGATGCATTCCTCCCAAATATCAGGGATCAAGTCCTGCTTCAGATTCTGGAGGAATTCTGACTGCGGCAACGGAGCGCATGTGTGGAATGCTGTGATGTACGGGAGACAAGCGCGGATCAGGGGTCGTGCACGTGAGGCTGGGCTGACTTGGCGGGCGACGTGAGGAGCAAAACATTAACGGTAATATGATTCATTCACAGGCTCGCCCCAGAACACAGCCTTCTCTGCACCGAGAAAGTCCTGCGGTTCAGTCTCACTTTTTCAGTCCACTGTCCCACAATTCCATCGACGTGATGTCAGCAGGGAAATTAAAGTGGAGCTTTCTTCCCTCCAGAAACAGGCCTGGTTCACTGGTGTCCTGAAATGCTCTCAGACCAAGATCCACTTGGCTGAGGCCCGCAGTGGACTTGAGCTGAGAGATGAAAGGTCCACCGTGGTCCCAAAAAGCTCCTCGGCTACGGCTCATCAAATGTGGAATGACACTCATGGATGCTACTCCTGATCTCACCTGGTCTTATGTGGGCCTGCCCTCATTCAGGGGTCCTAACAGCCCAAAGAAAGTCAGAATCTGCAGGCATCCTATATGCAGCCAGGACTTCAGTGTTATGAAACAGTTCGGGGGTAATCAGAGATCAGATTAGGTGCCTACAGGATCCATCCATCCTGTCTTATCTGCTTATCTGAGCTTGGGTCGTGACTTCTTTATTTCCAGAAACCTCATCTGTTTCTGCTGGGTGAATACAGATGATGCTCCCCAGTGGATTCTCTCAGAGGAGCACTGAGTCTCTCCTGGATGACTGTGGCTCTGAGGGTGCAAACACCCGCCAGAGAAGACTCTTGTACAGAGAGCTTTGGTTTTTTGGCTCAGCTCAGTGAAGACCCGGAGCCATTTCTTGCTCCTGAACAACGCCTCGACCGAGCCTGTTGTCTGAGAAGCACAGTCTCAGAAGGTCTGATCACATTACCAAAAGAAAAAAAATCGGATTCATGACAGTTATGTGCCACGTGGGGCTGGTTGCTTCAGTCGAGGGTGAGACAGGAATCATCCGCGGCTCAATGAGCAGATTATTGTTATCCCTGGATGTTAATTAATTAGAGATGGAGCTGACACACGCCCACGCCATGTTTTTATGGTTTGTGGGGGGCATTGACCTTCATGCTCCCCCCAGGATCTCACCCTAAACCTTACCATCCATCACACATGGCTCACCTAAACCAAACTGAAATTCAGTTATAATGCCCAGGTAGGTTTAATCCTCAAATTGAGCAAAAGGTCCCCACAAGAAGGTATGTTTCCAGGAATTGGTACCCACAAGTATGCCCATACAAGTTCACACGCACACACAAAATCAATAAAAGCATGTCTCAGATATTTGTGTGTCTGTTCCTGTGTGTTTTTCTTTGACATTACTGTGTTTGTCTATAAGTCACTTTGCCTGTTTCAAAACTTAGTTCAAACATGAATGTCTCCATTTTCCTTTTCCCAAAAGCAAGTCCTGCTTTCTGGTGTGTGTACATGTGTGTGTGTGTGTCCTCCTCAGTCAGGACTTACCTGCAGACCTTCTCTTCTCTGTCCGTCTCCAGTGCCTCTGACCTCCTCTCCTTCTGGGTTGCCCAGCGAGACGCTGGGCTCTGCACCCGATTGGCCGAGCTTAGAGTGTGTCGCCGCAGATGATTGGCTGAGACGCTGCCTCCTCAAGGTGGAGCCTTTTGAAAGCAGAGGAAGTGTTTGTGTTTCAGTTTTTGGTATTTCCTCTGTTGATTTAAAGAGACTTCATACTGCAGCTGCGGCTCCGTGACTCACTGACCGACGACTGACTCAAAATCAGGAGCCCGAGGAGAGAGAGAGAGACAGACAGGTCACACATACACACACACACACACACATACACACACACACACACAGTGACAGATGGACCGACAGAGTCAAGACGCAGAGGGAAACAGACAGATGGAAACATGCTAAGACACAATCATACAGACAGTTAAATCGATTGACAGACAGAACTGCTTATAGAAGGGATAGGGGGGGTGGGGTGGGGGACATTTGAGACAGACAGGTATATTGGACATCAAACTCAGGAGGGAAAACGCAAAGAACAACAACAAGGCACATGGGAAACCACAGGTCCAAAAAATATTCCTATGGACAGACAGACAGACAGGTATAATGGACAAGCGAGTAAAGACAAAGACAAAGAGTGGGACAGACAGACAGTGGTCAAACAAAATGTGCATTGTGACAGACAGGTTTATTGAATCAGAATACCAAAAGCAAATGGATGAATAGTGAAAGAGAAGGACTTAAGAAAAACTTTTGTTCAGATAGAAGTAACGGAGAGACAATATGGAAGTGAAGAGAGACAGGCAGGTGCAAGTAAACCCTTCCAAATGGAAAGAATGGCAGACAGACTGATAAGCAGTGGAAGAGCAATGTAGAACAAGAGTGACGCAGACAGGCAGTGAAAGTTTAGGACAAAAATCAAACTGGGTTTGTCACAGACACACAGTTGTGTTTATAGTTTAAATTTGGATTTTTGGATAGATACATGAGCGAAAATAAAATGTTGCACTAAATTACAAGATAATAATACAACTATCAGGGATTGTTTGCAGATGACATTGTGATCTGTGGTGAGAGCAGGGAGCCAGTGGAAGATAAGCTAGAGAGGTGAAGGTTTGCCTTAGAAAGGAGAGGAATGAAGGTTAGCGGCAGTAAGACAGAATACATGCGTGTGAATGAGAGGGAGGCAAGTGGACAGGTGAAGTTACAGGATGCAGAGGTAAAGATGGTGGAGAAAGAGGTGAAGAAGCGGGTGCAGAGAGGATGGAATCATTGGAGAAAAGTGTCAGGTGTGATGTGTGACAAAAGGGTGTCGGCAAGGATGAAAGGGAAAGTGTCCAAAAGGGTGGTGAGGCCAGCAATGTTGTATGGTTTGGAAACAGTGGCACTGAGGAAAGGACAGGAGGCAGAGCTGGAGGTAGCAGAGATGAAGATGCTGAGCTTCTCTCTGGAAGTGAGCAGGATGATGATAGGATCAGAGGGACAGCACATGTGCACAGGTGTTTAGGAGACCAAGTCAGAGAGGCTGGATGGAGATGGTTTGGACATGTACAGAGGAGAGAGAGCCAGTACATTGGTAGGAAGATGTTGAGGTTGGAACTGCCAGGCAGAAGGTGGAGAGGAGGGCCGAAGAGGAGATTGATGGAGGTAGTGAAGGAGGACATGAGGTTTGTAGGTTTGAGAGAAGAGGAAGCAGAGGACAGGGTGAGATGGAGGAAGATGATCCGCTGTGGCCACCACTGAAGGGAGAGGCCCCAAGAGAAAGAAGAAGAATACAAATATCTGGAATTAACCAGCCAGCTGGGAAGAACGAC
The DNA here is from genome assembly GCF_027744825.2 of Synchiropus splendidus. NCBI lineage: Eukaryota > Metazoa > Chordata > Actinopteri > Syngnathiformes > Callionymidae > Synchiropus > Synchiropus splendidus. Next base: position 8,241,361 of record NC_071334.1, on the reverse strand, counting down.
GCCACTTTGTCGAATTCCAAAAAATAAAACGGTGAACCTGCTTTCATGACTACATTTCCCAGAGTTCACCTGCTAACACAGAAAGTACGGTAGAGGGGCGAGGGGTTATTGGAGCGGGGAAAGAAAGCTTTGAATAATACTGCACCAAAATGTTAAAGATACTGGGAGAAAGTGCCATAGAACGTGTTCAGACAGGAAACGCTCTCAGAAAGAAGAAAACAAACAAGAAGGGAGTCCAAGCAACACTGGGTTATGATTTCAAAAAGAAAAAGTCAGGGGAGCAATTGCGGTTATAAATGTCTGATGATAGGAAATGGAACTGTAAATGAATGGGGGAGAGGGCGTCTACCGAAAATGGATTCTTGTTGATGCTGGCTGGAGTCACATTTGCACACAAACTGTGAGGAAAGGGGAGCAAACTAAAGGCATAGAGCAGCCGAGCAGTGTTGTAATGTCAGCAATGAATCATGGGAGGTGGAGAAATGGAAGGAGGGAACACATAACTCATCAGCTGCGGGAAGGTGGTTCATCATAGTAGTAATTATATGATGATGGAATGAGCCTCATTTCAAATGGTGCGATTTTTCTGTGTTTTTTTGTAGTTAAACACTAACCTCTATGAAAGGGTCTCTAAGAGGAAGAGACTTGATGGGTCATGTGGTCTTGGCACACATCATTTTGTTTTGACTTTTGCATGACCTGAGAACCATTTAGGTAAGAGGATGGTACTGAATTTTAATAAATGAATATTTATTCATTTCAATCCCACATCAAACATTTAAGATATTATAATGCAGACAAGCTGAAGACTGACAAAAGGCATAAGCACCAGATACCAGACAAACTTGGCCTCGAACACCACTTGTCGCATGATAATAATTTATTACAAATGTAATGCGCCTGTAGTGTAATACTGAGATATTGTCAATGTTGTTCTGTAGCCAGTGTGCAGTGCTACACCTAGTGGCGGCCGGCAGAACAGAAGAAAATACAATATATTTTTTGCTAATAAGATTTAAACTACCAGTGACAAAATCAATTTCCCTCAATGAAACAAAAACATACCTTTAAAACAAAAAGGTGACACTCGGTCGATGTGATCTGAGATTATTGAATGAAAACTTCAAGAAAAATTAAGCAGGCAAATATGAAAAAAAAAGTTCACAAACTCAAAACATGTAGAAAGCGTAATGGTACAGCCACATGGGAAATATAATAGAAAATATATAAGAATGAACAGCAAATATAAAAATAATTCACACTCTTATCCAGTAGATGGCGGTAATGCCCCTTCAAGAAGCTTGCCAGCCGCCAATCAATTCTACCCACGAAGAAAACGCACCGCCGGATGTTACGTCACAGTATCTCTGCAGAACGCCGGCTTCCCGCGTGTGCTGTTTTGTTGTCATAGCAGACATGGCGGCTCCGCTGGAGGTGGTGATGAGCTGCGACTCTGGCTCGCAAATGTGGAACAGTACCGTGTTCGACCTGCACAGCGGGTCCAGTCTGCTCTCCTACAGAGGCGGGAACAGCACTGCCCGGACTCTGTGCGTCCTCAACGGGGAGTACCTGCTGTCCGCCCAGCTGGGGAAGAACTTCATCAACGTGTGGGAGATCCAGAGGAAGGTAGCGGTCCAACCTGGGCACGTACGAAGCAGGTCACACCTGGACCCGAGATGGATCTCAAAGCGTCTCATGTCCCGAATCCACCAATCTCCATTCATGAATCATGCATTTTATAATACGTTTATCCACACAGACTCTCAATTGTTACAAACGCAAAGCTAGCATGTCGGTTCTTACATCGATAGCGTTTTTAAAATTGTAATGTCAATATTTTTGATCTCCCAGTAGTTTCAGGACGCAGGCAGAAATATGAACATCCAATTCAGACCAGGCATGCAAACCCAAGATCAATGACTTAACTCTTATATGAATTAAATGATGAGTGAACCGGTTATTGGATTTGAAACATATGAAATGGGAGTTTCAGTTGTTGTTTCGCTCTGCAGGATCAGCTGCAGCAGAAGATCGTGTGTCCAGGTGTGGTGACCTGCCTGACCTCATCACCAGACGGACTTTTCCTGGCAGCTGGTGTCGCTGAAGCCATTTATCTGTGGGAGGTGCGTGTGTGGCTTTTGGATCTTTTGTTTTGAAAATCAGAATGAGTCGTCCAGCAAACGCTGTCATTGAATAGTTATTGTTTACACTAGGTATATGGTTATATTTGGTTCTTAAAAGGCTGTATAGCCATCTGACACCTGCTGCGTCATGATTGGACAGGTGTCCACTGGTAAGCTGCTGGCGGTTCTCAGTCGTCACTACCAGGACATCACTTGTCTGAAGTTCACGGATGACAGCAGCCACTTTGTGTCTGGTGGCAAAGACAACACAGCGCTGGTGTGGAGTTTGTGCAGGTGAGACGGATCAATTCTTTGGCATATTCAGATGCACACATATTCGCTACCGTTGCAATTCAGACCACCTAAACCGAGTCGAGCTTAATGCAACTTAATGCATTTCTGTTCTTGATTTATTTTGGAAAATATGGCTACAGTTTATTTTGCAGTTAGAAATAAATATGGGTGTCCACATGACTTATAGGCTTGTGCTGCTGTATTAAGTTTGGTCTTGTCACGCCCCTCATTGGTGGAACACGCACATTCGTGTTTGGCTATTTTAGTGAGGACCTCTCATTGCCATAATGCTTTCCCCAGCCTCTCATCCTAAACTTAACCATCCAAAACAAATGGATAACCTTAACCGTGACTCAGAACCAAACTGAAACCTGAATGTAAAGACCCGGTTATTTTGAAGTTTTCAAATTCAGGCTTGACCTCGTGGGGTCCAGCCAAATTTGATACAACCCATTATAAATACCAGTCACTGCTTTTAACTGATCACCCTCACTCATAATGTCATTGATACTCTGTCCCACATGAATCCTTATTTGTGAACACAAACACTTCTCATTAGATTAATGTTTTTGCGAGAGCCCATTCTCGTCACTAGGGGTCGCTCCAACTCTGCCTTGAGCTGCTCACTGACAGGTTTTTCTATGAAACATCAATGACGTTACTTTCAGAGGAAGACGTCACTCCAAGTGAAGTAAAGACATTTGCTCATCGAGTCCAAGCAGTTTTGAGGGAGGCCTGATTGTGTATAGGCCTCTGAAATGTGATTCCTTTTGATCAGTGCTTAAATTCAGCAGTTCCGATGTGGCGCCTCCTGGTGGCAAGTACATGTATGTAATATACTGTATATCTTCAATATTCAAGTGTCTGCAGCCAGATGCAACACACACTCTTCTGCTGACTCATTCACTCTGACATCTTAAGAATACAAGTGTCATGTGAGGAAGAATCGTCGTTCCTCAAGTGGCTGTGCAGTTTTCTGTCACCAACCAATAGAATCTGTCGCCTCCTGCTGAATGCACCACGTGTGACACACAAATTGGATTCCCTGCTGTGACGTCATGCAGGAATCTCATCAAGACATTTTAGAGAAAATGGATCGATGATCATTAGTCTCCCAAATGTGCCAGCGCTCTCACTCGGTATTAAAGTGCGTCGCTTCACCTCTTCATTACGCTGATGAAAGCACATAAATCACGGCAGGGAAACGATCATTGATATCATTGTTTAATTTGAGCCGCTAATCTGATCGGCACTTTCTGCTTCCTCCGTCACTCTGTTCTCTTTGAGCAGTATTTTGTATGTTGCAGTGTGATCCAGGTGGACGTCAATCACACACCTGAGCCGCGACACATCCTCTCCCGTCACTCGCTGCCTGTCACGGACCTGCACTGCGGCATGATGGGAGCTCAGGCCCGAGTCGCCACCGCGTCCTTGGACCAGACCGTCAAGGTACCGAACCTGAGTCTTGCTGTCCTGGGACACAGAGACCACGGGGATAAGTTACATTGTCGGTGAAGATTTGACATCGGGCCCAGTGGTACATGCTGGTGGCCTGAAATATTGATAATAAATGTCGAAATGTCTCTTCTAGTTCAGGGCATGAACTCAATAACAGGTCTTGGATTTCATGACCAGTGCAGTGGGTGCCTTGAGATGTTTCCGCTCCACTGACATAAGGACATGACGTGTCCTTAGAGTAACGTCAAGTTTCATGACATATCGGCTTTGAAGATAATGATGATGGCATCTAGAATCTTTGTCACTGTTAGCAGTAGCCCGTTTCCGGGTGCCATTTTTGTCGCCGGGATAGCGCTTGCTGCATCCTCTTTAGCATCCACGCTATGTTCTGTTATCATTGTACGTCGACTTGCTCTGGTTTTTCATCGGCTTCACATGAATGGATGGCATTCCATCAGTTGACCCCAATTTTGGGGTTGAGCCAAGATTCAATTCCCAAACCTGCTGTAACCGGAGCATGGTTCTCAGTGGTGATAAGGGTGGTTGTCCTTCCACGTTAAAGATGAAGTCCTTTCACAGGTGGAGGGGTTTAAGTCTCCTTGGTCTTGTTCAGTGTTAGGGGTTCTTTTGCACAGACAAAGGTGGGATTACATTTTTTTCAATGTTGTCCTGTAGGTTCATGCTCTTGACCAGGAAAATCTGGAGCTGTACCCCAGAGTATCTCATTCTTGGTTTGAGAGACCTTGGTCCCTCAAATGTTGTGGTCACATTATCAGGATTTCAACCGGTCCCATTCCACACCATCACCTCTTAGACTCTGCGCATCCAAATGTTCGTCAGTCTCTGCCCTTGTGAGGAGCTCTGTAACAAAACAACGAGCGCACACTACACGCTGTCAGCCTGGGAACTACTCACAGAACGTCATAATAATACAGTTGTAAATATTTTATCGTTTTTAAATTCTGCCCGTACATTTATTTATTGTGTATGTGCGTATTTTATTTTCACTTGCAAAGGATAGCAAAGTATATTTTCAAATCTTTTCAGTGTTTTTAAAGGTAAAATCTGACACTAGTTTTTTACAATCAAATTTGCAAACTGCGATTAAAAAAAAAGAACTTTTAACTGCATCAGTGAATAAAAAAGGGAAAATCCCGGAAGGACTGATATTACTAAGAAAGACAATGTCTGACTGTCAGAATTATAGTATTTATGGGATGCTGTAACGGGCAGCGATCGATGTTTCTTGACCTTTATCAATGATCTTAGCTCCTGTCCGGAGGAATCTGCTTCTCCCTGTTGAGCCTGTTGTGTGCGTGTGGTGTTAGATCCGGGCTGCTGAGCAGGTCAGGATCGTCCCGGCTGCGCTGACATATTACTCTTTTTGAAGGCTTGGTTGGGTGCAGTTGACAAGACTCCACTTCAAAGTGCTGCCGGGTTTATTTATTAAACAACTGTCACTGAAGTTTCTCCACCATCAAATAAAAGCTGCCGCTGGCTTCGCTCTTCAAGGAAGGAAAGCCACGTCTCCGAGCCGCTTTTATTTGAGGGGCTACTGCAGACGTTTCTGTCTGTTTGATGTTGAAGCGGAGTCTGGTTAACGTCTAGATAATCCGGCGCTGACACTTGTGGTGAGGGGAAACAAAAGAGGCTGCTGCAGTTCAGAGAGATTAAACGCACGTGATGTCTTTATTTTCACCGCGGTGGCGGACAGGAAGTGAATTAAGCACAAGCGCTGATAATTTCTCCCAGAGGTTCCCAGTGTAATTGGACAGTCGGGTTCAGGGCAGGACCAATTAGTCCCATCTCCGATTGGTCGGTCCCCCGGTGGGCGCCGACCGCATCTCGCTTTTTATTATTAAAATTCAAACTTCTTTCACACAATTCTTCCAAAGCTGTGTTGACGCTCTGCGCAGTGGAGCGAGACGCTGAGGACAATAACTGCTCCACCTAATTTGGGCTTATTGTATTGAAAGTGTTGCCGACCATCCAATTCAGATTTTCAAATTCAATTATTAGCCCAACTTGGAGCGCTGTCGCCAGAGCCCAGAGACTTCCCATCTGTTTTTCTGTCAGGAACATTACTCAGAGCTCACTTCCTTGTTTTTCACATTATCAGGAAGTAGATCGCGTCTTTACCTCTGAAGTGTCCATTTGTCAGAAGTGACAGGAATGAATTACAAATGCATGCAATTGCTTTGCTCATGACCGGAACAAACCTTTCTCCATCTACACTGTTTCCTGTGTTATGCTCCTTTGGTTCTCCTGATTTGCAGTGTTGCTCAGATGAGTAGTTGTTGTGAAAGTGTACTCCAGGTGAAACTTTGTGATGTTAAAAAAAACAACCCTTGAAGATGTTGAAGAAACTTATTTTTGAAAGTCCAGGTGGAGGAGTTCCAATGTTTTAGGGCCTTGTTCACAAGGGAGCGAAGGATTTAAAGGTGGCTTGTTGCAATGTCTTCTGTCACTCTGTAAATGCATCTGTAATGGAAGATTATGTTATCATTGTTGTTCCTCTTCATCTTCTTGCCGTTCCAATTCATTTTCTCGTTCTCTTTCTTCTCTCTCTCGCTCTTCAGCCTCTTGTTCTTGTTATTCTCCTTCTTGATCGTCTCTGTCCTTATCTCAAGCTTGTTCTTCTTTGACCCTGTCATCGGGGTCTTGTTCTTCATCCTCTTCTCCCTGTTCTTGTTTTTATTCCTCCTCCTCCACATGTGTTATTCTTGTTCCGTCATCTTGTTCTTGTCTCTCCTTTGTCGTTGTTCCTCTTAGTTTTCTTGTTCTTCTCCTATATCTCCTTCTTGATCTCCTTCTCGAGCTTCTGAATCTCCCACTGGACCTTGTCGACTGTCTTCCTCCTGTTCTCCATGCCTCAGGAGGAAAGTCCTTACTTTTGCTGCTGCAGTCAGAGATGCTGCATTCAGGTAGTTACAGATTTTCAGGAGTTTAAGTGTTCAATTCCCTCATCACAGTGAATCTTACTGATTGATACCGTCTTTGCCAATCTGAACAGATGAAATAAGGATATATTACATTATATATTTTTATTTTGTCAATCACTGTAGAGCACATTTAACTTGCGACTTGCAGAAAAGAGGGATCAAGGGCAACCAACGTGGAAGACTCTGCCCAACTGTGATTTAGCGAGTGCATGAAAATATGGTGCAGGCGTTCGCAATGTGTTCGACTGTGACCAAGAAGTAAAGCCACATAAGGATTATGACACGCAGCCAATTCCTATCGAGCCCAAGTTGTGCCCCGAGTTTAAAGTTTGTTCCGTCGGGCTTCATAGCTGCGTTCAAAAGGGCTGAGTGAGTGACGCGTGAAGTGAACAACGGCGAGTTACTGACAGCTATAACTCTCTGGGTTGACATTGTGTTGGTTGGGGTGATGGATGAAGTCATTACCGGGGTGAAGAGTGGCCACCGAGATATACTTGACAGTCACCACGGCGATTAGACAAGCACAGCAGGTGAGGAGGTCGGTCCTCGACGTCCCCTCAAACATGAAGTTGTCAGCGACAGTGATTTGTGTTTCCCCTGCGCTGACTCTTTCTTTACTGTGGAGTGAGTGTGAGGTTCATTCAAGATCTTTTATTGAGAGGCTTTTCTCTGTGGGTGATTCTTCTCCTTGTCAAAATGAAGTGGTGGGAAAGAAACAGGAATTAATCTTTTATTTTTTTTTACTGCAGCAGCGAATGACATCAATGTTGATCACTGATTAATAAGTGGAGACACCCCAGGAATTCTATATCTGGCACCACTTTGATAGACAGACAGTGTTCTGCTTTGCAAAAGATTGGTAAAACTCTTCAAAAGACATTTAAAAAAAAACATAGCCTCAGATAATGAAATAAAATATTTTATAATAAAATGGAAGAAAAGGTAAAAAGAAAACCTTGACACGTCCAAATAAATGCAAAATAAATAGAACAAATATCTATTGCTAAGCTTCAGAAAACTTGATGTTTTCATGTTGCCGTTGTTTTCCTAGCAGCAGTGGTAGCTGTTTATTAGTGAGATGGAGCCACTTATAAGGTTTTTCCTCGACTGTTCATAGGGACCAAGGTTTTCACGGTGACTGTGCGGCCACGTTCTACTCCAGTGTTGCAGACCAATTAAGCTTGTGGAGAGCTGTTTCAGTTTTTGAGACTGTGAAAAATAATAACAAAACCAAATACATCCAATATATATGTTGGCTGACTCAAGCTTGGTCTTGGTGAAGTTATTTATTTGACCATTTTTGGTGGCACAGTGGAACAATGGTTTGCACTGCTGCCTCTGAGCAAGAAGGTTCAGGGTTCGACTCCAACTCCAGACATTTCTGGGTGGAGTTTGCATGTTCTCCCTGTGCCTGTGTGCCCTGCGATGGACTGGCCCAGGGTGCATTCATGCCTTTTGCCAAATGGCTCCAGCACTCCCCACAACCCTGAACAGGACTGGAGGTGGTCAACTGAACGTGTACATTGTCTGAGTGAATTGAAAACAGAAATTAGTGAAATACATCATTGCTTTAAAATGAGTTATATTTACAAGCGAAAAGCCAGAAATGATAAAATCGCTAAATCTCTCTTATGTGTTGAGGATTCAGTTGAAATGAGTATTGTGATGATGTGAATGCGACCTGAATATTGGTCACAGAAGATTTATATTGTATTATATTTACATTGGTGCTGGTTTGATATAGATATTGTCCACTCAAGTCCTTGTATGGTACTGCTTACCTACCAAACGATGGAACTTTTATTTCTGTTATCGTAATAAAACCTGATTAAAAAAAATAAAACTTATTTGCCTAAAACCTCCCAGGGTTCAATGTAGAGGGTGTTTCCCTCTACATCCTTGACAGTCCTCCTTGGTGTCTACCTTAAGAGGTGGAGTCCTCCATCGACTGATGGTGAGGGAGCGCTGACACTGTGACTCACACCTCACCGCAGTTTGGAAAAAACAGTGAAAAACTTCTATGGGGCCGTAAAATTGAAAACTCGAATTTGGCGATGCAGGTGGGGGGCAGTGAAAAAAACTGAAAACTTTCACATTCCTCCTTAAAAGGAGACCACTGACATTGCGAGTCAGTCTTGACGACATCAGGAATACAACAAAAACAGTGGGAAACTCCCCAGATTCTGAAAAAATCTCAGCGTAGGGTAGAAATATATACTGGAGAGAGTCCTTCCTCCACATAAGTTCATGATTCTGATTTATATATCCGTATAAAATAATCCATACCCTATGAATATGGCCTGTTTTTCATGTAAACACCAGGACTATCTACCGAATTGATCACTGTTGCCTCCAGTTCTATGTCATGGGCAGTTATACCTTAGGCTGGATGGAGTTTTCTCTGAATTCGAAAGTGACTTTTTAGCAGCCCCCCGAACATTCATCTCCACACTGCACCTCGGTCCCATGGAGATAGGTGGTTTAGGTTATGAGTTGTTGCTCTGATGCAGTGTTGTTTTGTTGAATAGACAGTGCTACCTTGCTTCCTCTGCTCATCATTTTCTCAGCAGTTAAATATGATGATCAGTTAAAGTACTCGGAAGTTGGGTTATGAAGCGCCATAGTCTGATGATGATTTATGAATACAAGCTTTCATGGCTCACCAAGCATCCGCCCTTGAACGCGTCAACATACAGGCTGTGACAAGGTGCGCTCGTGTGCGAGGCTGACACCTAAGAGCCGAGTGAACAGGTGTGTGTGTGTGTGTGTGTGTGTGTGTGTGTGTGTGTGTGTGTGTGTGTGTGTGTGTGTGTGTGTGTGTGTGTGTGTGTGTGTGTGTGTGTGTGTGTGTGTGTGTGTGTGTGTGTGTGTGTGTGTGTGTGTGTGTGTGTGTGTGTGTGTGTGTGTGTGTGTGTGTGTGTGAGATGTGTCAGAGCGACTCACACAGCCGTTCCTTTAATTACTTATTGTGTTAGCGACTCAATTAAAACGTCTCTCTCCCCCTACATTTCCTGCATCACTCTCAGGATGTTTGTGTGCGACGCCTACAGTCATTGACACTTCATCAAACACATTTGCCAAAACACTCTGAATTAAATCTCAGTTAGTGAAGAACTCTGAAGTCTCAACCACTCCAGGAAACTATCTCAAATGTGTTTAGTGTGGTTTTTTTGGCCCTCATATCTTCCATATTTATTGGTTATTAAACGCTTGTCGGGATGCTGAAGTGGATGATGGTTACATGCAAGTTCTTTGTCCATGTCAGCACAGCATTTCAGGAAGTTCTTTCATGTTTAGTCAGCAGTTATGTGTGGCGTCTCGTCAAAGCATGGTTTATTGAACGTTATTCAAATTAGTTTTTTGGTGGGTGGTGCTCTCAGGGCACTGACCCTTTTAAAAGGACCTGTACGACCCATCTCCTGTTCATGTTGCACTTCCATGTTTTCCCCTATGTCTTCTGTTCTGTTTGCGGTAGAATTTCTCAGTTCGGTCACTCAGGAAATAGTGTCCTGTCCGTATGGGAGTTGGGATATTGCCCCAAGTGGAGGAGTTCACGAGTGAGGGAATGTGGCCCGGTGAGACGTACTGCATTGGTCATGAGGACCAGCTTGTTGTGGTGACCATAAAGCTGAGCAAACAAAAAAAATGACCTGTATCTCAGTTGACCTGGCATCACTCATGTATTCCCTTCAAAAAATGCAACAGGCTTCTTTCTCTGAAAAAAAAACCATCCTCTTCTGAAATGGAATAAATAACAAAATTGTGAAATAAGCTGTAAAACATCATGATAACAGACTGCATTTGTGATTCGCTTGACTCCTCTTTAAGGATCCTTTGCTACGAGAGTCACTGTGGTTTCTGGCGAATAGTTAAGCTAAACCATGACAGACAGCCATTAAGAGCAGACATCATATCTTTCACCTACTGACCATTCCTCAATTTTCTGAGGTCAAACATGGCGGAAAGTAATTACTTTCCAGCAGCGTTAAGGCTTCAGTGACACAAAGTGATCCAAATGTTCTGAATGATGTCTTCAGTTTTGTTCCTACAGAAAAGAGAGGCAATGGTTTTAAACTGTGGATCATTCATACACATGATAACTACGAAAAACGGTTGGACAAAAAAGATGCTCTAGAAAACGCAGAATAACTCATTTGAAGTGGTGCTTTAACTGCTGGTTGGATATGTTTCTTCCAGGGTATTTGTTAGGTTATAGACTGTTTTCTGTCAGTTTTCTTTTGGGGTGAAATGATGGTGTCTGAGTGCTCTGAGATGATACCATCATGTCGGCAACAAACAAGGTCCCGAAGATTTTGTGTTGATATTTCCGACGAGATAGACATCTGTTGTGACGTGATGATTTTTCTCAGGTCACCAAAGTCAAGACGGAGGGTTGCAGTTTTTGTATTGTCACAGTTTGGTTTCATACAAGTCATTACACTATATTTTAAAATGCAAGTCATAAAACCTTCTCAGTTTGCATGTGCTTATCCTCGAGTATCTGTGGGTGAACACTCAGGACAGGCCAGGATAGTATCATGATCAGGATCAGAGCTTTTGATTCATGTGTCTGGGTGTAGGTAAGCCCAAAGTCGATGCTAGTTCATGTACTAGCTTATCTCTACTCCCACCAGCTGTGACAATCTTTGGGCTGTGATCAGAGAAAAGATTCCCTTCTGGTTGAGGTGCTTGGGACATCTAGTCAGAATGTCTCCCTGCGAAGATATTTGGAGTAGCCCAACTGGGCACAACGGAGGACAAGAGGTGATGACCCAGAGGTATCCTGGTAACACTTCCCCAATGGATCTGGATGAGGGTTTGTTGACTCGTTGGGAAGTTTGTTGGAGTGCATCGCACATTCTTAATGGTCTACCTTACAAGACAGTCCTCCTTGACGGATGGTGACGCTGAGAAAAACTAAAGAAAACTCCCTCTGCACTGGGAGAATCTCAACATAGGCGGTCGACATACCTGGGTAGAGGCACTGTATGCCATTAAAATGTTGGGAAGAATCCTGGATTGAGCAACAGCTTTGAACCGACTGTAAAAACAACAGTTTATCACTTCTTTAGGTTTAATTAGAGGTGCCTTGTACCTCCCAATGAGATATTTTATCAGTCAACAGGTTCATATTTTTAAATGAAGCAACTGTCAAGCCACTTTTTCACTCATTTTGGCTTTTTATTGAGGTCGGATACTTCCACGTAGATCTTCTTTCCTACAGCTTTACAACGTCATCATGCCTGACAGCCTCGATCAGCGAGGAGATGCTCACATTGAGAGTTGTGAATTATTATCTAGTCCTATTCCTGGCGGGCTGTCAATCACAGCTCCAGCTTTGGACAGGAGGCGAGGGACCCTATGGACAGATCTCCAGTCTGTCGCAGAACTCTAACCAGTCACTAACACTTACTTCTGCTGACACTTAACACTTGTCAATGAATCTCATATTTTGCACGATGGTAAGAAATCATTGTGCAAGGAGGCAAGGTCCACACAGAAAGGATTGTGGTTCACTGGAGCCCAGAGCAGGATTGGGATCTGCCCCTTTTTGTTTGCGGTGGTAACACATTGTGATGTGTAAATTTTAAATTCTCAGTACTTAGTCCCTCAGTCTTTCACAGAGTTACTGCAGGTCTATTATTTGTATGGATCATATCAGGCGGTTAACGTTGAATAATTGAACACAGACACGTCGCCGTGTCCTGTTTAAACCTCAAACTCCACGTCATTCCAAATTAAAGTAATCCCTCGCTGCTTAATGTGTCCGTCAGTCAGTTTCCTGAATTTGCACTTTCCAAGCGCGGCTGCTGGATGAGCTTTTCAAAATGAGGTTGAATAATTTAAAATGTGAACATTAAAAAAAAAAAGGTGCTGTCCAACCTTCGCTTGAGAAGTGATTCGGGGTTTGAAACTTTTGCAGGGAGAGTGACATTACGTTGATGCTGTTTCATAATCAGCGGCTGTCGGGGGTTTATGAGAATATTGAAATTGAAATTGGAACACATCAGCGGGAGCGAGTGGTGGTCGATTGAGATCCAAAAGTCGGTTTTGTTATACTTCTGAACATGGGTGAGAACAAAGACGCTGGGAAATGTTGGCAGAGAAATCACAAAAATCTCATGGTGGGGAGGAAACGAACGAGAGGAAAAAGAAACTTGGATGAACTCGGTCAGCGAGGCCAGGGTGGTGCCGCAGCTGCTCATGAGGCGGCATCGATGGCTGTTGAAACATACACCAACCTTCTGCGGAATTGAAGGCAGAATTGGAGAGTTCAATGAATTTTAAGATGAATAGAATAAAATAATATCATCCTAGGAAGACTTCGCTGATCTCATCAGTTGGGTTTAGGCAGGCTTTTCGCTTGGAGGGCGTCTGGGCATCTGCAAACCATGGTAAAATGGACGCCAGATTCTCGACCGTAATTTAGCCGCCAGACGCCGCCATATACCAGCATAATCTGGCGGCCAAGAAACGGTCAAGAATTGGATGCCCATTTTTTCATGTTCTGCAGATGCCCAGACACCCTCCTAACGAAAGGCCTGGCAGCCATCGAATAATTTAGTGACGTGTGAAGACCATTGTTTTAAGGTCTTGTTCTTGTCTTGGTCTCGGACTGGACGGACTCAGGGTTTCTATTCAAGTTCGGTCGAAACCGACAGAGAGATCTGTCATAATTGGTAAATGAAGGATTTCCTTATAGGATTCTTTCTTATAGGATTTTCTTTGCTATTCATCTGGGGTCTCAAAATGATCCACAAAAGGGCCACAGTGGGCGCGTTTTTCGTTGCGACTAATCCGGAGAAAACACCGATAATGTGTTTGAAGACTCTTAATTGTCAGACTGTTGAACCTGATTGGTTAACCAATTCGTGCTTGTTTCAATGGAAGAAAAACCTGCACCCACTGCAACTCATTCAGTTTGAGATACTATATATAAATTAATAATTACATTTAATTGAACAGTTTGCTCTCCAGACAACAGGGAACCTTTGTAAGTGCAGAAGTTCCTGGTCCACTGATCTCACTGATGCACAAGACACGTGGCAGCTAGGATGAGAACAACAACAACAAACATGGAGGAATCCCTGAACAAAAGCAAACAAAAGGATCTGTTTGCTTTTGTTCAGGGAGGTTTTTCACTACACAATGGCCAAGGTTTCCACCACTCTGAATGGACTTGAAATTTATAGCTCCCTAATAAAAAAAAAATGGTGAGCTCTAATGGAATCTGAAAGCCAAAAGTATGACATTTCACTCAGTCACTCATGAATGAGCAAGTGGTTTCCTTTTTCAGTTTTATTTTGCAAAACAAGCACAAACTATTAAATAAGTATTAATCCTCAAGTTGAAAAGTTTGTGTAAATAACAACCTCAGTAGTCACGTGTTTGAGATATTCATACACACATATAACTCATATACACAGCATATAACCTATGGGAAATGTGCCAATCGGTGTCTGTGTTGACGATTCGCTGAAAAACAAGAGAAACAATAATGAACTGCTCACGCCATGACAATTAGCAGAGTGCAAACCATATTAGCAGCAACTTGCCGGTTTAAGAATATGTTTCCTCAGAATGTTGCGGGCGAAATGTAAATTCATGGCGGGCGCCTAACTAATGTTCAGAAAACTGATGACTTTGCAATCTGCTAAAAATGTCTGACAACAGCTTGGCTCTTGTTAGCACTATTTTATTTTATTCTCAGCGAGAGTTTTTCCAGAACACATTCATAGCAAACACCACACTTAGCAGTATTAAACAGAAAAATAGCTTTATGTTAGGCTGCTACATGTCCAGGGAAAGGTTACTATTGAAGGTGTGCTGTTGTGAGTTTTGCGTGGCACCAAATACAAGCCACAGCTAGACTAGATTCATTGAACGCATCATGGAACTCAGGCTGCCCCGCCACGCCAAGACAGAAGCGTTGTTCAGCAGCATTTTCAGGATTATACAACCCATTCTCACTCACGTGGTGTACTACATTGACATTGGGAAAGTGGACTTTTGCACCTTATACTGAAGAAAAAAAGGCAGCCTTCAGCGTTGCATGTTGACACAAACATAGGTGTTTCACTGGACTAAAAGAAAGTTGTCTTTCCATATCATTCCATGTGGGGAGATGCTTTACTTCCTTACAACTCCAGGTGCGGATCGGCCTATCGTAATGACATCATTAATGTTCATATCGGCTCAGCCGATATAACGGTGCGGCCCTAATTATGGTCAGATTCTTCAAGAATTGAATCCTCAGCATGAAACTTATGTTGTGTTGCCAATGTCTTGAATAATTGTGCGTCTCCGGAAAAAGTTTTCATGCGTCCATTCTTGTTGCAGATCATGTAAGTATGTGCAGATGTTAGGCATCTTGTTGCTAAACTGTGGATCGTGTCAGTATTTTGAAGGTGGTGTTGTATGATTTTTGTTAGCTGAGCCTAATTTGAAGGCGCTTGTACCTCTTTTCTCCAGCTGTGGGAGCTGTCCTCGGGTGAGATGTTGCTGTCCGTCCTCTTTGACGTTGAGATCATGTCGGTGACCCTTGACCCCAGCGAATACTTCCTCTTCTGCGGTGGCAGCGATGGGAACATCTTCCAGGTCTCGCTGTGCAGCCAGGTGAGTTTCTGAGGCACTTTCATACATCATTATGACCACCTAGTGTGTTCCACTCTGCAGTGGTGCGTTTTCATGGCTACAGGACCTCAGTCATGTAAATCACTTCAATTCCTACTTCAATTCTAGGTTACTCCAGCACCTGCAGGGAGCCGAACTTTGGTGAACCGAGCGCCGACTCAGTCAAACCTGGAGTTTGAATAATCATTTGCACCAATGAAACGATCAAATGGAACGCTACCAGTGTCATTTGTAATTAGGGAGACAACAAACACCGATTATTAAACACGTCTGTGTGCAGGAGCCCTTGAGCAAGACGCTGCCTCATTAGCATCTCGTGTGTGTCTGAGCCGGTCGGAGCTGCGGGTCGTTATATAACTGCACTTCTGCTCTGAATGTCATTACTGCAGTCTGACCTCTGCAAGATATTTCTGAATCTAAAAGTATTGAACATTACTTTTTAAACAGGCATCTATTTTTAAACAGCTTTACTTTAATTTTGGCAGTGGCCGGTTTTAATCGAGAGATCTGGCTAACAGTGGAGACGCCCTTATCTGGAATAGCATCGCCGTCACGACCGCCCGATTCATTTTGAATAACCGGCCCATGGAATGTCGTCGGAACAGAGTGTTCAAGTGAATGACAGATTATCGCCATTTCTCTTTGGATGGTCCTGGAGTTTTTCATTTCTTCCTGTCAATCACTTTTTCCCCAACAGTGATCATCTCTATGTAGCATGAAAGTTAAAAATGCAGCTCAGTAGAAACTGAAGTGAATCTCCCCCCGCAGACAGTTGATCTCAAGGTTTGGACTCTACAACATTAATAGATGAAGACTCAAAGACAGAGGACTCGGCGAGAGAGTTGAACACCGTGATGAAGCCGGGGTGCTCAACGGTGAAGAGGGAGTGTTTGAAGATACGGTTAAGTACAGAAGGGTAAGGTGGAATACTCAAGGATGGAATCTGAAACATACAATACTCGTACAGAGTTTTCACCGATATTGTCTGCCATCTGAAGATTGAGTTGCGACTCCAGTTTGGGTTCGTATCACAGTTTGAATACTAAGTAGGCGTGAAGTGCCAGTCCATATCTTAGTCGTAGTGGGCAAGAGTTTGCTGACTGGACTGTCAGAGGTTGTGTAATTGGTCAGTATGATTCCTTGAGTTGGAGTGAAGTCAGTTTCATGAGAGAGGAGCTGTTAATTTGGACTGGACTGTGATCCAGTGTCAGCCACACGAAACATCTCGAGATGGTCACGCTCCCTCATTCTCGCCCATCATCAGGACTGCACACATTCGCTGGCATGGTGCAGTATTATGATCAATATCATCAAGATTTGCCCCCATTTTAGCACGACAGTATTGCTCAGTATGAAGCTCATGCAGTGTGTTGCTTCTTGCTTTAATTAGTTCTGTGCCTCTGGATAAGGTTTTGATCTGTGCATTTTTTGAATGTCTTTTGTAGAAAAAGGTGAAAATATTAGCGTTGCGGTGGATGCTGAGGATTGCAGTGGAAAACTGTGCCTCGGGTTTTGGGAATGGATAAAAGGTTTGGGGTCCAAAGTCAGCTGTACATATCCGGAGTCGGTGGTGTGCCACCGTAAATGCTTGTGGAGCAGCTGGAGGAGTCTCCTCTTGGGATCTGTGGCTGACTGCTCTTGACTAGAGGCCAATTCTCTTTTTATCCTGAACATAGATGCTGATTCAGTTCGTATTTCGAACTGAATACACAGCAGTGCAATCTCAATAAATCAGCAGTTAATTGAGAATTACTTATCTAAGAACAAAAGTTGAGTCATACAAAGTATTATGCTTAAGAAAAATGAAAAGTTTGTCGAAGTGGTGACTGTGGCAGTTGTGGTTTTTGTGTAGTTCTAAAGAGTATTATGTACTCTTTAGTACTACACACATGTGCAATAACAAGGTGAAAGAACACCATTTGTCACCTTTCACTGCAGTTTTACTCACCAGTACATACAGTTCAGTATTTTGGTATTCAACATTGGCTTTTTCAAAATGCAAAGAATTCATATTTCGCTTCAAGTCAGTATAATCTAATATGTATAGCTCGACTGGTAAAAAGAGCTGCAACAAATGTGTGAACACATGTTAGTCAATGTCTATATTGATACACAGTGAAGCTGCCAGAAAATATGCTTGTATATCTTTCAGTGGTGTTTCGTGGGCTAAAAAGTGTCAGTTGTAGAAAAGGCCTCCTCGAGGAACTGATGGGGAACCATCACGTTGTTGATGAAAATATTGACTGTTATAGAAAAAGTGTTGAGGGCTCTTCACCGCAGGAAGAAAGGCATCACTGAGGAGGCGTGAGGTGTCGGCATGAGTGCTCAGTTACTGTTAATTACTTCTCTGTGTGAGAAGATTCCCTTCCTGTGTTTCTATTAATCCCCCAAATGGCGGCAGTTGTAGCCAGCTGTGCCTAGATGTGATCAGACGGAGGCATTAATAATTCTGGATCGGCCTCGACGTTAATCTCGGCAGTCATAACACGTGGCTGATGTAGCTGCCTGCTCCGCGGGCTTGAGCTTGGCTAATGTTAGCTTTCTGACTGTCTATTCCCAAATCAGATGTATTTATGTAAAATAGTTTTGCGTTCTCTCCATGAAACTCAGACTTTCAACACCACTTTCATATGATGGATAATTCCAAACCAAGAGTAGAATTACTTCCTCATAACTCCTTATTCAAATGCAAATTCTGTTTTTTTCAATTTCCGCTGAGACAACACAAGAAGAGAAGAAATGCATAAGTGATTCCTTCATAAATATTTTATCTGATTAAAACCAATATGTACAGATCAGCAGCCATACTAGGAGCACACACGACTGCAGAAGAAGTTGAAGTGTCCTGCCCCCACACAACAGGAAGTTTGGTTAAACAGCTGGAGCCAAAAATCCAACGCATTAAATTGTGTTTTCGGATGAAGTATTTTTTTTACTGTCTTTAGCTGTGTATTTAGTGGTTCGCTCTGAATTTAAGGTGTGACCGAAGTACTTAAGAGTCCTACTGAATATCCCTGGGTGGCGTTGGGTTCTTCAGGGTCTGGTGTTGGATGTTCTTTGGTTCAATATCTGTGAAAAACTCAAGTTGGTTTTTTTTTTGCTCGGTTCTGTAATGAATGGTTGAATTTGGTACTTTGAGGTTAGAGGAAAACTTCATGAGATGGAGTAGGGAGTTGAGTTTGTAAGAGTCAAATTGTTTGCAAATCTTCTTCCTAGGCGTGATTGCTTCGAGGCCTCAGGTTTTCAACTCGGTTCTCGAAGGGCTGAGTCGGTGCAGGGTTTTGTGCCACACAGTCAAGCCAGCATAGGTTTACTCCTCCGGTATCGGCTAAAACAAGTGGCCCTAGACTCTCAACCAACCAGGCTTTGAGCTATTTGGCTGTTTTGAGACTGGTTGTACCAGCATTTTGAGATAGTATCTGGTTTGTGGCAGCTGCCTTCTGTGAAAAGCTGTGGATAACCGCAAGATTTTGTTAAAAAACAAATTATGTTGTGCGTCCACGAAGGCAGGACAATCTGCAAGTCTTATAATTCAGCAAAGTTACCTTGGAGAAACACCCTTTTCATGGATACCTGTACAATTATGGTGCAGTAATTTAGGTCTTCCTGGTGAAAAAACAGATTCCAATCCCTCAGGTTTTTTCTGTTCACAGACCTGACGCCTCTCTGGCTAAAAGCCTGCACCACCCTTTGATGACCGAGTTCAAGACCCCTGTTCTCGGCTTTTCCTACGGTGAATTCAAGCAATTACCGTTTTGAGTTGAGGTGTCAAATTTGATGTTCAAGTGAGCAGTTTTAGAGATGTCAGCCTTCAGCCAGGTCCTGGGCGAATCACATCAACTATCAGGGTTAAGCTGCATGTTTAATTTCACGCTTTTAACGTTGCTTTTTGTACCAGAGAGTTTTGTATTTGGATTATTAATTCACGCTTTCAAATGTCGGGCTGGGCGCCGAGGGGCCACTTGGGAGGTCACAGCTGGCTTAAAAGGGCGTTTCGCAGATTTCAGTGGTCAAGTTAGGAGTTAGGAAGGAAACTGGATGTGTTTACCTTGACTTTGGCTTTTCAGTAGTGCAATTGCTTTTTGAGTTGAGTTGCATTCGAGTTGATGTTTTGCCCTGTTTTTCAGGGGATGTTGGATTGATTTAGACTTGAGGGTGTTTTGGGGTTTGGATATGACAGACATAGGTGGGCGCAATAAAGGAGAATTGGAAGGTCAGAACTCTGCTGGAGAGCATCTTCCTCCTGGCATTCCAAGGAAAGCCGTCGAATGGGGACTGCACTTTTTATTCGGAAGGGGTGACAGTGTTTGGATGGTAGTGAGAACATTTTCGTGTACAGGTGATTTGAAGACTGAAAGGAAATTTATGAATGTTGTACTCTTTGTAGTTAGCATATTTAACCGTCTGAAGTGGAATTATGTTTACTGTGCTTTATTTAGTCGACGGTGGTGAGGTGTGTTATCTGACGTATTTGTTTTCTAATGACCATATTAATCAAAGGTAGCCAGTCGAGTTTGACCTTTAAGTGAAAGCGCAAGCGAGATAACGTGTCGAGGAATATGCCAGGTGTAGTGATGTGGCCGCTGATAAACCCTGGAAAGATGATGCGTTTGTGATGACTCGTCTCTTTATAGCGGTCCGCCTCTGTGCCTTTTCTTCTCCCTGCGACTCGACATGCTGTTGTCTCTTTCACTGCAGCAGCTTTGCATTTTAAAGCTCTGTGCTTCGGCGCGTTAATCCTCAGAACAAACGAGCGCGCCCGTTTTCCCATAAACAGCTTCCGTCTCCGGCGTGATCCCGTCTTCCGTCTCGGAGGGCGTCTAAAGCCCCTCGGTCCCTCTCAACTGTTGCGACAGGAGCTCGTCGCAGCGCAAAGTCTCCAACTGCAGGGACGATACTGTCTTTGCTCTCTGAGGAGGTTAAGCGCCGATCAGCAGAAAGATGACTGAAGCCGTTCGCTGTGTTTGCTCTTTGCCGCGCACCACGGGGCGGAATGTGACTTTGAAGTGCTTCCAGTCGAGGGAAAGAACATTGAGACAAGGCTCGCTACCTGCTAAACTGGCAGCTATAGCGTAAAATACTTATGATAATGACTGTTTTACTTTCAGTTTGTAATGATTCAAAGTTTTAACCAAAGTCCTGTTACAAACTTGACCCGACAGCTTCCAACACGTTCTCCTTCACGTTCACGTTTTGGCGTTCACCGCGACAAATCTTTGATAGCTAGCATTGCTCCCATCCAATAGCCTGTGGAAAAGAGGCAGATATGAATTTATATTATTAGTTATTAATCCCTTGTTGATATTTTTGCACGTTTAATTGTCTTTTTCTTCTTCTTTATTCTGAATTCCTGCTTCTAAAGTCAACGCAGCAGTCAGTGAGTTCATCCTCAGCTCCTCCATCGTCTGTGGCTTTATAGAATCCGTTTTATTCTGACCCACAAATCCAATCCATCAAGTTTTTTCTGTCTTGATCATGAGGAATCCTGTTTTAATAACTCTTGTCCCTTAGGGACGGACATATTGTTTTTTTTTTATGCATCTATAAATGGTTGTAGCTACTGGAATACCACCATCCATGTGGTCGATGGTTGACCTGGGCTGTAAAACTCCTGGGATAGTAGTTGGATATTGGTTATTTAATCCAGCTCCCACAGTGTATCTCTCCTGTTGCATCTCCGCATTGTTCTGTGATAACGCAGTCTCTCAATCACTGAAACAATTTAGCCTCCGAAATATTACTGTCAGAACCTGTTCTGCACACCATTGCACACCAACTGAGTTGTATATCTATTAAGAGTGAATAATAGTGTTCATAAATGTACATATACATCCACAGTCTGCAATTTGACCAAATGTCTGTGGGAAACCGTGATGTGCATGTGTATTATTATTTTTATTTTTAATCAGAATCGCAATATAAATTGAATCAACAGTATCTGGAAAATATTGAATCGGGTCCAATGCGTGTTCGCTGTGGCGGCGGCGTATGGAGAAGGGCGTCGAGCACGAAGCTCTTCCCTCCATGCACTTTCCCTAAACACTCAAGGCTCATCCA
This sequence comes from Synchiropus splendidus, assembly GCF_027744825.2. NCBI lineage: Eukaryota > Metazoa > Chordata > Actinopteri > Syngnathiformes > Callionymidae > Synchiropus > Synchiropus splendidus. The sequence continues at coordinate 8,219,853 of NC_071334.1, read as the reverse complement.
CACAAACAGTACATCGGCCACATCGTGTCAAATCCAGCAATTCGGTGATCTTAAATCAGAAGGTGCTATTCACTGCTGCAGTGTGTATGATCCGCTCTGCAGAGAAGGTGGCTGGCAGCAATCCTCTGTCCCTTTTCATCCCAGACATTTGAGCTACTCCCTGCTGCTAGGAGGCTGAGGTTCATTAGGGCCAAAACCTGCTGGAAACAAAATCAGCTCATATCCTTTTGCTTCTGCTCTTCTCAGTCAAGAAGTCTTGATCCTTACTTTATTTATTCTATTTTCCGTATTGCGCACAGCACAAAGCCACATACGTCCTCATGCGTGCACTTTCATACACCTAGCAATGACACTGTTTCTGGCAGGATCTGACAAAAATGTTGTGCATCCCTTGTTTGGGGATTAGCTTTAATGCACCAGTTGCCGGCAGGTTTCTTGATCGATACCATGACATTCCCTACAGACTGAGGGCATTATTACCTCTGCCAAGGAGATTATGTTTCCGCCGGCATCCTTCCGTCCCGCCCTCCCTGGCTTGGATGGCTTCTTACACCACTGCTCACCCGCCCTGCTCCATTCACAACACAGCGAGGGCTTCAGAGAGGGCGGGGGGGGGCGTATGTTTAGTCTGTTGTTTCAAGCCCTTATCGTCTCCCTCTTGTCTTTCATGTCAGTGCAGCTACTTGTTCACCTCATTCATTACAATTCCACTTGTTTACACTGTAAACACATCCAGCAGCAGGAGAGCGGCCGGCCTTTTCCATGCCACACACCTGGAAGTGAAGCCCACTTGTCCCATTCTAGTGACTCTTTAATAGACGTCATTAAAGAATCGATCCAAGTGTTTAGTCGGTGGCACCAGCCCAAGCCGGAGAAACGGCTGGAAGTTAAAGTGGAGCAGAACCTGAGCAGGAAGATAATGAGGTGGGGCTGCCACCGATAAAGATTAACTCTGTTTGTTTCATCTGCAGAGTCTGAGTCGCGACAAATCCTTTCAGTCCGATAACGACGGAAACCAAGTCTTCAAAGGACACAGGTGAGTTCATACCCCAAGTGTAATATAGAAAAGTTGCAAACTCACCAAGATTAGTTTGGAATTCAATTCAAAGTCTCATACCGATTCTGGCAGTGAAGCTCAAATTTCAAAAATGACATCAGGAACACTGCTCCAAACTGTCCTTATATTGATGGGGGTTGTAGCTGCTGAACAATCTTATTTGTCGCTCTGAGCTCTTATCGTCTTCGTCCCTCAGGAACATGGTGACCTGCCTGTCTGTTTCGATGGATGGGACCCTGCTCCTCTCGGGTTCCCACGACGAGACGGTGGGACTCTGGGACATTCAAAGCAAGCAGAGCATCCGCTGGCTCTCCCACAAAGGTAAGGGCTTTGGCCCCATCAAGACCTTATCTGTCCTCCGTCTGTGCCTGTCTCATCTTTTCCAATTAAAGCCATCCAGCAGCATCACAATTAGAGTCCCCCGAAAGTCCTGTAATTAAATTGTTCTCTTTGCTTGGGTCGTCCTTAACGCTTCATCTGTTCTCTCTGCCTTGACACATCGATCGCTGTTTCCGAACTGATGTTTTCAAGTTTTCAGTTCCTTTTCCAGATTGTGTGTTTACTAACACGCAGATGGACTGAAATCGCTGTATGGTGTGATCCAGTGGATACATCACATATACCATTTACCTATGTAGCTTAACTGAAGAAGTGTTTAAACAACCTTCCCTGTAATTTTGGATGTGTTTGAGCAAACTCAAACTCCCTCAGCAGTCCCGTGGACCACTGTGAGCGATTGGTCAACTTCGGCTGTGGTGACTGCTGTAATAGTTTATAAACATTTAAGACTGTAATAGGAATTTATCAATTGGCAAGATTCATATGGAACAATGGTAAATGCATGAAATGTAAACATAAAGAAGGTACAACTTTGAATTTGATAAATGTAAGAAACATTTCTTACACTCAATAGTAATCTAACTGCGGTTACATGGAGAGCGTAGCTCCACGAGGACAATAGATCAGTTAAGTCGCAGCTGTTTCAGACTCTTGTATTGACCTCAGTAGACAGCGACTCTGCTCACTTATTAACTAGTTTAACGTTAGACACTAGACAACTAACTTAGCAACCATGCTATCGGTTGCTTCATTCAAGTCTACCAGGCTTGTTTCTGGAAAGATCTTCAGATTCAATGCATATGCACATTTTCATGTTAAAAACTTGAACCCAATGATTCTTTTTTGACACTTTTTTATTACCTTGTCTGGCTATTTTCCTACAGCATTAATGTGAGTGAGGTCCACTTTCACCTTCCAGCACTGCTTTCTTGCACTGCCGGGTTTCCTGCCTTCACACTCAAGTTTTTACCTTTTTTTTCAATTATGTTGTGTAGTAGAGGTAATTTGACCATGTGTGACAACATGATCAGATGGGTTTAGAAGTGTTCAGGATCTCCGTTCAAACACGGTGTTATGACACTTTTTCTGAGCTGCCAGGTCATTAGATTGTCCGTCCTCAGTCCTGTCTGTCGAGCTCTTAATCCTGTGTAGTGTGAACCTCACTGGGCGGGGAGTCCATGTTTCAGTCCTCTCAAGGTGAAGGTGAATTTAACCTCCCTGGCTGAAAAGACTCCCAGTGTCTGGCGCTCCTGGCTTATTAATGAAGTGTCGGCGCTCCGACCCGGCCGGCCTCCGTCTCACCAGAGAAGCTTTTTACTTTTCACTCTCATTCATAATAAGTGTTCCTGCTGTGGCTGACAGGAACACGGATAGAAACGCCCCTGCCGTGATCATGACTGGCACTTTTGTAATTAACCAAATCCTCTCTGTGCTGCGGCGCTACGAAGGGTCTGGCACTTCAAACGTGCTGTCAGGGGCCGATAATCCGTCCTTTGGCCGCACGGATGAAGTCCTGGTCATCCCCGGCCTCTCTGAAGTTCCCTGACATTCTCACTGTCGGCTAAATGAGTGAGACTAATTGGGAAAAGACACGTGTCCCCCATGACGCCAGAGACGTTTGGAGACACAGAGACAAACCATGATAAAGTATTTAGATCATAATCTTATCATTTCTACTTATCGTCTTCTTGAGCTGCGATTTAACATCTTTGTGCAAACGTGATGAAATCTTTTTTTTTTTATATTGTGATAATCTGCAGTACCCAAAGCAAACTCTGTCGCCCCAAACTATCGTTCCATCTCTGGCTAATAGAGTTGGACCAACTGTTGATATTAGAGGTCTTTTTTTATTCCCGTTCCTCTGCCAATCTCATCCATATTGACAGGAGTCTTAATCTCATTAGATTGTGCTGCAATTAAAAAATAAAGCTTTGGTTGAGATTGGATACCCCGACTTGAAAGAATGGCTCACTAATTTCAGATATTTCGACGCTCTTGCCAAGAGTTGGTTAAGAAGATTGAACCCACACAGAAGGGGTTTGACAGCGACATGAATATTTGATGAATACCGTTCAGTATTTGGGTCGAATGCGTGTTTGTGTTTTGATCTACGTCTCTGAGTCACAGACCGATTTATATTCTGCTGCTAATTGTTGCTTTTCCTGTCAACACACCTGGGTGGGCCTTATGTCTTCATGCCACAGCTAACACAGGCTGCGTAATGCTACATCAATGTCACCACAGTCAAAAAAAAAAAAAAAAAATTATATATATATATATATATATATATATATATATATATAATGTAGGAGTGAATGTAGAGTGTGTGCTGCAGGAGCGCTGTTCCTCTATGTGTGTGGCCGCTGCATGTGGGAGGGGTTGCCGAGTGAGTGACGTCTCTCCAGAAGTGAAGAGGTGCCCGGTGCGTGTCCAGCTCTGAATGTGCGCTTCTGTGCAGTTTGGCTGTGACAAAGTCATAAACCAAGTAACGCTCTGTCCCAGACTCGCCTCATCCCTGTCCCAGCTCCAGCCCACAACAGGACATCAAACCCTGGAGGAGAGGTGTCGAGAGCGAGCACCTCCCCTGTGACACTCTACCACGGTCCAGTGCGGAGACAGAAAAGGTTTTACACCTCAATATGAAGAACAAATAGTCAGTAAATGTAGCTAATGGGACACGTTTGCATACAGAGGCTGCGTTGTACACAATAACAAAGCGCGTCGTGGGTCAGCTGATCGGTCGGGGGTGTTGGACTTCTGGATTTTCGTTCGAAATCAGAAGGAAAAAAATCTCGAAATTTTTGTTCTAACTCCGATTTGTTCGAAGTCCAGAACGTTCGAAAAAAAAAAAAAAAAAAAATATATATATATATATATATATATATATATATATATATCTCGATAACTATATACAGTATATATCGTTGTTATATAGTTGGAATGAGGGGATTCCAACTAAGGTTTGTGATGTCATCAGGGCCTTCAAGTTGCTTTGCACAAGTCCAGTTTCCTTCTCTTACCTCAGATCTTTGTCTATTAAGGCAGTGCTCGTGTGAAGAAATTTAGAGAGCAGTTAGGGAGGATAGACTATTTGGAGATGGAAGTAGAGGAAGACAACCAATGAGGCTCATAGATGGCAGTGTTCTTCCCAGAATGCATCGTACATCTCCCGCATGACTGACGATGGGTTTGTGCTGTGGTTGTGGAGTCTCACTTCGCTGCAGTTCAACAGCAGAGAAGTCGCCCTACTTTTGGAAAATATCAGCATGAGGGGCCCGGAATCCCAGTGTAGGTCGTCTCTATAGTGCTAAAGCACCGAGGAGAACCATGGATGTGGTGAGTTTTGGTTTGACAAGATAGGATGACTAAGATGGGGCACTTGCTGTGGCCACCCATGATTGGAAATGTAAACAGAAGATGTGCACATAAACACTGCTCAAATTTGTGAGGTCATATTTTGGCACATGTGCAGTGGAGGCGTGCTAATGTCCTCAAAATCATGTCTTGTCTCCTACAAAAACATTCAGTAATTGAGTTGTGACAAACAATTTGGGTGGATGCTCAAAAACGAAGAAGGACAGTGTCTGTGATGGAATGTGACAAACACAGATTGAACCTACTGATGCAAGATTGGCAGCCCTCTTTTTCCCTCCGTGAGAAAAGTGCCCCTTTTTTTTTACAACCTTAAATCCTCGCAGAAAAATAACAGTTACTCTCGCACCAGTTCCACCCAAATTGGCAGTGACGAACCTTCTTTGCAACAACAATAAAAATCTAAAAAATGTCTGTTATATAGCAGTGATCACAGAGTGTGACTTAGTTATTTATTTTTTATTTTTTTTGGGTCGTACTTGTGCGACTGGCTGGAGCCTGAGCTAAGACAGACTTCTGCCGTCCGAGGCCGCAACACGTCTGTATTCCTGACTGAACTCACTGTAATAATTGATTTTAGTTAGTTGTTCAGTGGTGACTGTGAAATAACCTGGACATGCTTCTTAAAGATGGGACATAGCTACTGTACATTATGGGTGATGTAGTATTAATAAATGAAATAAAATCGAAGTGACAGCAGATGTGACACCACAAGTGTCACATACAGACAGGGTGGTCTGTAATCTCAAACCACCCTGTATTGATGTCAGGTATCAGAAATTTTGAAGTTCAAACTGTTGCGTTGGATAGATAAAGAAGACCTTGGCGTCAAACAGAACATTCTCTGTGACTTCCGCCGGTGGTGACATTTGTTGTGCTGCTTGTCACGTCCCTATATTTTAAAACTTCTTTAAACTGCGTGGTTCAGTCAGAGTTCATGGCGTTGAGGAGCAAAATATAAGATAGCAATCGGTTCCCCTGCTTGGTATCTGCAGTGCTGCAGAGTTGAATATTTGTCTCCTCCAGGCTGTCGAGTTTCAATGTGTCAAATCTTCACCGACTGTTATTAAGAAGCGTCCGCCTGACAGCCGAGCGGCGCTCCTGCAGGCGTTGGAATGAGACCTCTTCACTTTGCAACCAGTCGTAAGGTTGCTTTAACAAGTCTCCCTTTCAAAACGCGTTGCCCCTGCTGAGTGGATGATGGAAGGCGACAACGGCAAAATCAGAAGGACGGCTGCAAGGACAAAAAGACACCTCTTTTAGTATCTGCTGTATTCTCAAGACCCACTTCAGTGTTGCTAACACAAACATGATAACTGAGGAGATGGATTGTGGGAGTGGATATAACTTTTAGGAACAATTTCCCTTAAATCATCTTCATTTGTTGCCACTCAAATAAATTGTTTGTTGAGAAAATGAAGACCGCAGGGAGGTTTATTGGTATTCTGCTGGAAACTTGAGCTGCACTCTCTGCAGGGAACATTGCTTCTTGTGTGGAACTCGTCCCTGGTTCTGCTTGATATTTTTAGAGTTGGAATTTCAGTGTGGAAACTGTATTCACCTTGTGATCACAGGATCATGTTGTGCTGTTGCCGTTGACAAAGTAAGGTCTCCAATTTTCACTGGAATGGTCTACAAGATTAGCTCCTCTAAGTCTGAGGCCATGGTTCTCTGTCCTAATTACTGCAGTGTCCTGTCCTGGTTGGAGATGACTTTTAGCCAGGAGGGGAAGATGAACTGTGGGGTGGACAGATTGGGAAGAAAGAGTGAAGTCAAAAGACAAATTTGTACTCACACTTGCCAAGATGCTTTTAACTTTTACTCCACAGCTTGTGTGGATGTATGTGTGCATAAGCACGAGTGAAACAATCGTAGATGGGTCAGGTATATTGTCGGAATGTCCTCTAGATGCCTAATAGACAGAGATGTTCTGCCTCTCTTTTGACAGAGGAACACCGCAGTATTCACCCTGAAAAGCTGGGTGAGATTTCTGGCGACGTAACTCAGATAGGCAGAGAAAAACAGATGTTCAAGTTTCACATCAAATGCATTGATAAGAGACTTGAGTTATGCTTGGACAAACATTGCGTGGTTCTACTGGGGTGTCTATTTGGCTCAGAAGGACCTGCAACAGGCACTGGCTGACAAAGACATTAATTCTTTCACTGCAAGACGCAGAGATGTAGCATTATGACCTGAACCTTGCAGCCTGCAGCCAGCCATCTATCTTTGGAGGGAAGAAGACAATGAAGCAAACAAGCTTCATTCCTGTTTAGGTTTGGAAAAGGGGGCTCTACAAGGTTAAGAAATCAGAATTATAAGACTCATGAAGCAGACATAGCTCATTTAGTGACCCAGATATGTACACAAAAAGGAACACTTGTGAGTTCTGAGTGTCTGTAACTTCAGTTTCAGCTCTAGAAAATAAAGGTTCAATACTGGGAACGTGCCCTAATACCATCACTAGGGACGTGTCCAGGAAACATCCTAATAGGATTCACCAACTGGCACAACTTGATCTGGAGGGGCAGCGGTTCAGTTTCTTACGGATCACTGAGTCACTTACCCTGTCTCAGACAGATTGTCAGGACTCCCTGTTACAAATATCGCTGTTTCCTTGTGGAGGTCAGAGGATCAGCTAGAGTCTGAGACCATGCTTCTCAGTCATTTAAAGATTTGAGATGAGATGCTGGAGGAGTTTATTTGGGGGTCTTGTTAAAAAAAGATCTAATGAAGTCTTCAATTCCATAATGAACAGAAAAAGTGAGGTATGCTCTAGTACTGTAGAGAAAGAATATATGAAGAAGTTTGTTATTAACCAAATGGCTGGCCTACTGAGTAATTTGGGACCACTTTTGCAGTGCTTTGAAATACCCAACTCATCCAAGAGAAATTAATGATTCAGCACTGAACTTGAACTGAAAAGATTCCCCTCTTAGGACAAGGTAAAAGCAACTATAGTTTGGAACAGTTTACGTACAAGTGTCACGCTTAGTGAGCACTGAAAGTTACAGCCGTGACTCATTTATTCCTGGATTACTGGACTTGCATTGAAGAAGCATATGAATAAAGACTGGAGGAGTCAATAGCCCCCGAGCTATTCTGTTTGTGTCCCTGGCTAATGTTGAGATTTGTTGTCTGTCGAGTCATTGTCTTGCAACCTTTGGTTATATTTATGAGAGACTTGCCAAGATGCTTTTAACTTTTATGCATCAAGGGCATTATGCTTGAAAACGACAGGCTGGAAAAACACTTAAAAATGTACATTCATCACCACATGTTCAGAGCAGGAAAAGTAAATTATCCAAGAGATGTGCAACTGAGAACAAAGGCTTAAATCACACAGGCATTTCTGCTATTATTGCCGCATGGCACTTATTTATTTTTTCCATTAGTGGCATCTTTGTTGTCCACCAGAGGCCTAGTGGTCTCTCGTGAAGTTTTAGTTCTCCTTTCATCTTATCAATATATTCGATTTTTTTCATATTTTTATCATATTATTTGAATCTTTTCACGGATTGAAGTTTTTTCTGCTGTAAATAATTTGCGGTCAGAATATAATGCAAACGTGTCACTGAAACAGGTTGGTATTTTTTCGTCCTTGTCAACTTCGTCCAACAATAGTTTTGACAAAACGCCTCAGAAGTCCTGATAAATTGGCTCCTGCTGAGCGAGATCAAAGGCTCGTCTGATCCATGTGAACACACACTTCGGTACCTGCAGGTGATTGTGTTTTGTCAGTATCTGCAGTGTTGGCAGCTCCTCAGCCTCCAACACACTCTGTCTGATTTATGTTTGTCTTGGACCCAGTTTCTGCCATTAGTGTAATTCCAGCGTGTGAGCCAAACATCTGATCAATATTTGTAATTGAGGGCGAGATAATTAGCCAGGTTCTATCACCGCAACACGCTGGAAATATGTCTCCAATTTTAGAACAATGCCGCCTGCTTTCATACCAAGTGTCAGATGTTCTCACACACAGCTGGTCCTGGATTATGAGTGCCTTTTGCTGCGTGTTAGGGGCTATGACCGACCTGAGAAGATGCTTGCCTGGTTTCGCTGGTCGACGCAACATGTTTTCAAAGTGTTTTATGTGGGAAGTTGTGTAGGTCATGAACTAGATGGACCATGCCACCGCACTCACAGGACTGCGGTAACTGTGCTTTGCTGCATTGTTGTTGCTCTGTGGAAAATGGAATTTTGCAAATAGAGCTGCAACTAATGATTATTTTGATCCACTAGACTAGAGTCGACTAGTCACGTCTGCGTAACTCGGCATACAACGTGGCTTGACAAACATCCAATTGTAGACTCGAAAAAACTGTGAAAATAGCACCAAAAATGTGCATAAATTGTGAACACTTGCATATTGTTAAATCATGTTTTAAAACTTTTAATTTTAATTTCTCAAAAAAAGGCAAGTGTCCTTTGATGTGTCCTTTGCGAAATGCTTTCTCATGCTTTCGATGTTTTGCGTTGCGATGGTTATAGTAGCCTTAGACAATTGTTCTCTTCTGCAGATTGTGCTGAAAGAACTTTGGCATGGCTGGCTGCGCTTGAGCCAAACATTTAGCATCTTTTGGTAATGCTAACTCACGTATGCTAGCTACAGAAGTTCCCGCGCGGACATGGCTAGGACATGATTGGTCTGCTGTTCTGAATGGGTTGCAGCCTCCTTTTTCAAAGCAATAAAATTAGGGAAAATGTTTATTCATGTTTTTTTTTGTATTTCTGCTTTATCTATTCCCACTTTTATTGCCATTTATATTTCCTCATTTATTTCCTTATTTTGTCCCCCCTGGTATTCTGTCGTTGCAACCTTAAGTGCAAGTCAGTCACAGCTCCGACACCAAATCCAAGGGATTTGAGAAGGGTTGAGTTTAGTGGACAAACATGGTATCAAACATATTCTCAGTTAGTTACTGAAGATACTCTCAATAGTGACCCATTGAATTGCCTATCTCTGCAGATGTTTTAACTATGATATTAAAAAAATAAAGATTCTTTGTTGTTGTTGTTGGAGACAAACTCCAGTAAGTTTATCCAGTAAGCAATACAGCGGTGCAGCATTCCGCAGCCACATTGTGAGTCTGGATCAGGCTCCTCCACATCCTCCCTGTTATAAGGTGCCTGCTTCCCTCTCAATAGCGCACGTTCATGCTGTCTTGCATCCACTGACTGTCATTCCTTATCCCTGTAGTGTGTTTCTCCACCTCTTCACCCGGATTCTTAGGAGAGAAAATCAACATCCAAAAGTTTTGCTGTCCAAGTTGAATAGGGAATCTGAGTTGGACTGCAAGTCTTTCTGTGAGAATGTTTATTTCACTGAGGCGGGCCCGGTTCGGCCCCCATGGGTCAAGGTTTACACATGCAATTCAGATGTTAGTGAATGATTATTGCAGCCCAGCAAAGACGGTCATGGGAGGAGTCACCAACGTTTATATTTAATTGTGTCCCGTGTCCTTGTTGATCCCCTTGTGTCTAAATAATTTATTGTTTGTCGTTGAAATGACCCGAGTGGTGTTTCATTGACCCGCTGTGATGTTAATGGAGAGGCGTGTCTGCCGGACTGCTAATCACGCAGTGGGTCAGCTGTTCTGGGACACACACACACACACACACACACACACACGCGCACTCACAAGACGTTTGACCTCTCTGAAAACTTTCGTCAAATGAGCAGAGTTAGTATGGTCCCATTATGAAGTGAGCGTGCGCGCTCCGAATGCTTAAACCGAGAAGATGTGACATGCTTCAACCCCCTGGTGTTCTCGCTGTTGGTGATCCATACTCCATTAACTAGAAAGTCGATGTTTGTGTGCGTGTCTGACAAGACCACCGCAGAGGTTTTTCCCCCCTGAACAATCATGCATTCGGGTCGTTTGGAAGAAGAATCTATTGCCTTTTGTGGGTCTTGGATCGGAGTCAAGGGGCGACTCCAATCTTTTTTAATCTTGTAAGATATCCAACCATGCAATTTCTTATATAGCGTTTTAATGCTACTGTAAATTCAGCGTTGAGATGTGTTTCATTCTGGCTAATGTTTGAGCACAGCTCCCGCAACTATCACTAAAACTTTATGAAATGAAGGAGTAATTAATGAACAATAACTGTCATGTCAAGGTTCCAATTTGTGCCACCGCTCACCTATTTCAGTCTTTAATGTCCTTGAGTTGTTTTAATGAAGTTTTCGAATGAAAATCCCGAACAGAACGCCCCCGAAAAAATCTGGAAAAAACTTAAAGTGCGCGGACCGATCAGCTGACCCACGACGCGCTTTGTCGTTGTGTATAACGCAGCCTCTGTATGCAGACGTGTCCCGTTAGCTACATTTACTGGCTGTTTTTTCTTCATATTGAGGTGTAAAACCTTTCCTGTCTCCACACTGGACCGTGGTAGAGTGTCACAGGGGAGGTGCTCGCTCTCCACACCTCTCCTCCAGGGTTTGATGTCCTGTTGTGGGCTGGAGCTGGGACAGGGATGAGGCGAGTCTGGGACAGAGCGTGACTTGGTTTATGACTTTGTCACAGCCAAACTGCACAGAAGCGCACATTCAGAGCTGGACACGCACCGGGCACCTCTTCACTTCTGGAGAGACGTCACTCACTCGGCAACCCCTCCCACATGCAGCGGCCACACACATAGAGGAACAGCGCACCTGCAGCAGACACTCTACATTCACTCCTACAAAAGAATATTTTAAGGCTTGGAACGCATTATTTCTTTTTCCATTCATTGTAATGGGAAAAATCGATTCAGATTTCGAGCAATTCGCTTCTCGAACGGCCGTCTGGAATGGATTGTGGTCGAGAACCGAGGTACCACTGTATTAACATCACGCAAACGACAATATCAAATCTTCCCCGACTCTTATTGCAACGTAAAGCCGAGGCACCCACTGCTCTGCCTGCCCTTCAATGTGCAGCTAGAGATTTTTTTTAAGTAATAAAAACAAGGACACAGAGCAGAGCGAGGTGAACAATGTCACTGCCCACTTTACGAAGACCGTGACCATGTTAGCGAGGGTTTGTAGTCAAGTTAGAGGAACATCAGCTTCATTCCAAGTTGCGCTGTTGGTCGCTCCAACCATGACCACCAACATATGCGTGCCATGCCACAGACAGTGCAACAGCAGTTCTGAGTGAAAAACAACACTTGAAAGAAATGAATTAAATCCATTGTCAATGTTTTTATGTGTGTCACCACGTGCCAACGGATCTTAGCAGTCCTATATCGTCTCGATATCGAGAAGTCTGCCATGCAATAGCGTGCCATAGTCTCAAAGTAGAGCTACTGCTACCACATGGAGAGGTGGTTACAGCAAATACTGTGGGACGTAGAAACCTGACCACTTCTTAAATCAAACTTGTTGTGTTGTTTGAATATGAGCTGTATCTGACCATTTCTCAAAAGTGCATTTTCGCTGTTCTATAGTCTGTGCTATATTTAGATTTAAGAACTCAATGTGGAGTTTTTCTTCCCGGCAACTTCCGATACTACTTGCCTGTTCCCTCACCCCGTCCCACAGTGTAGGCAACTCCTCAACTCCAGGTTGACTTATTTCTATGTAGAATTTAAGAATCCAGAGAATTTCGGATGAGACCTGAAATCGTGGCAGATACTACAATTTCCTCCCGCAGACATTCCTCTCTACCACATGAGCTTGTTGTTTCTGGTGAGTGTAGTGCCATCCTGTGGGGTCACTTCTTGGTCGGGTCACCAACCAAGACTTTTGCCTCCGGTTTATTTGCAACAGGCCAACACATTTCTGGAACGTACGACAGATGCACGTTACAGCAGTGTCATCTATGTCGGACATTCAGGTTGCACAATTCCCCATTGTATATTCCATCCACCAACCACTGAAGGGGTGTTCATTTCAGTTTTTGTTTGTGAGTTGCCACAGACTCCTGTGTACTAAAAATGCTCCGAATCCTAATGAGGCTCCATTATAACCGGCGCGTGCTGTTGTTCCAAACTTTAAATTGTTGATTCGGTTCCCGCTTGAGTGTAGGGTCTCTCGGGGGATGAGTTGCTGACATCCTGAATGAAGACTGAAGTCTGTGCAAGTCTTTACACGTCGAGTTAGTGTTTGTTTGGCAGTACATTAAGTGAGAATAACGACCTCGGCGACGCAGCAGGAGGAGTCACCTGTGTTTAAACACTGACTTTACATCAGCACGTGGATGGAGATTACTGGGACAACAGAAGAGAGTAAGGTGAGGTGAGACCTGCTGAGATTGAAATGATGTTTTCAAAATCACGTTATCAGAGAGAAACAGCCCCAGAGAGTCGGTGGGTGAACTGATAGATCAGGAGCTGATTCATGCTCTACACCTTTTATTTACTTTCAAGCCCTTTCGTTGTCTGGGAGTTATTCAGCTGTTCACCAGCCTGTTGTGTCGTCGTGTAACCTGTTTTGTTGCCTTTTAAGAAGCCCTGGGATTTTTCATGTCATTGAATTGACTTGAATCAATCAGTCTTATTCCTTGAATGGGCCCCGGACCCATTTGTTCTGGGAAAGGTGGGTCCCCGAGATCAGAAAGGTTAAGAACCTCTGGTTTAGAGCAGTCAGACTTCATGCAGCTCCCATGAAGTCTGAGTCGGACTGCAAATGACTGTTTTCGTCTGTTTTTCTTCCTCCTTCCATCAAAATAAGTTGCATGACATTTTTTTAATGGGTGATGCTCATTTTAATGGCACCTGCAAAGTCACTGAATTCCAAATGCCATTGTTGGGTGGTTGCATGTTTTTCCCGTGGTTCTGGCACCTAGATCTTCACGACTCATGGAGCTCTTCCAATATTTATGATTCATGTTGAAAGTCTACAAACAATATGGAAATAAAATTGAATAATAAAAAGTCCCTCCAGGAAATCTATCAATCCCTGCGCGCTGTGTGAGACGCTGCAACTTTGCCCAATCTCTGAAACTACTCTCGGAACATCATAATAACAAAGATGTACTTGCAATATATTAGCATCATTTTTTTACTTGACATGTACATAAAAAATGGGAGGAAATACTCATTGCTTAAAAAATTAAAGCAGGTTTATTACTGCAGCCTGGAGCTTTTTTTAGGCTAAAATGTAACACTATTTTTTTACAAGCTGAATTACAAACGATCCTTATTTCCCGTCATGTTGTTCTAAATCCGTAAATGATCGCAGCTTCCACTGCATTCTTGTAAAATAGGCTGTCGCAAAATAAGGCATTCTGGAGGGACTTAATACATGATCAACTAAATATTTATATAAGCATATGATGTCATGGCATTACTACGCTTTCACCCCCCATATTGTCCTTGTTTAATTTCATTTTTGTGACAAAATGAAAGTTAAAAAGACTCTTCATATCGCGCTCAAACCTTGTAGTTGCAAGTAAACCAACCTTAATTCCCTTCACCATTGAAATACGGTAATGGCTGGGTAGTTCCGCAACAAGCATTCAAGTGTTGGAAGTTCCCCGGAAAACCAGAAGAATTAGCTGTCATGCTCAGAAGTGCTGTGGAGACAAGTCAACAGTACAACACAAGCAGCTTTTATCCTGAAGGAACTCTCTGAGTCCTTTGTTACAACAGGATGACACACTGTGGGAAAACAGACTTTCTGTTACATTATTAAAAGTAATTGTTTACATGTCATTCTGTTCTCCCATTTTTGCATGGCAATGTTTTTTTTTTTGTTGTTTTTTTGCAAGTCGCAGCATATTCTGCGCATTTAATTATTTTCGTTCCATAAATAATAATGTTTTGGTAATAGAAATGCTAGCGTAACATTTGTTTTGTTTAAATACATTAACAAGCTAAAAGTTATTTCAGTCATTTCCAGTATTAAAAATTAAAGTTTTAAAAAGTGTTTTGTTTATTTCCTTTTTTTTTTTTTTTGATCTGCTTTCAATTCAGTTGTTTCAATAAATACGCCTATATTGTACATTTGTGCATGTTCTTATCAGTTTCTTGTTTTAGAACGATAAAGATATTTGGGGAACAAACCGAATTGAGATTGGGATTGCTGTGCATTAAACCAAGAAATTAAATTGGCATTCATTTTTGCCATAATCGTCTAGCTCCACCTTTCGGTGAGTTACTTATGAGCTTCAGGAGGTGGAGGTGGTTCGATCCACATGTGCCACATTGCAGGTCCGTGGATGCAAAGCTGGGCTGTACAGCTGTGAGAAAACCACATAAAAAAACAAGTTTGTCTTTCATGATGTAATGAATCCCTCTGTCCTTCACGTTTCTAGAACAACCATCATGAAATCAGCCTTTTGTTCTGATATAACGTTTAAACAATGGAAATGACTTTTTCGTTTGTCCTTGCGATCGTAAACAAACTCGGCATACTGATGCTCAATTATGTGGTGTTTGAAGTCGGCGCAAAGTGAGGTTAACAGAGCAGAGTACGAGAATCCCGGAGTTGCGGACGGTCGCTTCGCCTCGTGGCGAGGTCACCTGGCGGTCTTTTTTCCTGTTTGCCTTTCAGGCTGTTGTCTCGCAGGATTCTGTGTAGCTCTATGTTTTATTCAGCTGCAGAGGCGCCCGCACGCTGGAGGAATGCTCAGATTCAAAGTCAGCACTGATCTGTGTGATCACCTCCCCTGAGCGAGACACCGATGCTGCCAAGCCCCAAGGCCCGCGTCCCCGGCGCGCCGCATTAAATATTCATTCTAAAATCAATATAGACGGAGTGATATTTAAGGGAAAATTCACGGGCCAGGTCGGGGGCTTCCCTGTCTTTCATTGAATCATCTGCAAACATTCAGTTCAAGCTTCTATTACGTTAATTTGTTTGTGGGATGTTGAGTGGTACAGAATGTATTTATCTAGATTGTGCTGCCTTTAAAAAGTTTTCTGACTAATCGGCAATTTTATTAAATTGTCCACAGAAAGGCAAAGAAACGGGACACTTGAAAGTAGGTGTTTTAACACTGAGTTTGAGATCTTCGGGTCTATACGGTGGTAAGGACATGTTTTATTAAGACCTGCTCTCGTTAATAAGATCCCCAAATCCTTCCATTCTGTATGCAAATGAGCTTCATGTTTCCTAAGTTATCAGTCGGCCGGTTGTCAACTAAGCTTGACACGGCTCCTACAGTCATTACCTCCAACAACTTCCTGTGTCCCGAGTGGTTTGTTGTCAACACAGCAGCCAAATTGATCTCCTGCAGGAAACTTAATTTGAAAGAATCCCAAGACACTGGATTGACGGCTAGTACAAGATTCAACCCCCTTCCCCAAAAAACAAGTGGTTTGACAGGATTTCAGGTGTTTTATCTGAAGAGTGTGGGTTGGAGGGCGGGGCTCTCTTGATCCTATTGAATCTGCGCTCGCGCTTCCTGGGTGCGAGTCGTAGATTAGCGTGGCGGGAACGCACTCAGCAGAGCGTCACTTGTGTCAGGCTGATTCTCTGATCGAAGGCAGGGCCGTCGGCCCGTTTTTGGCTCGGTCCTGATAAGCTGGAAGCTGTTTCTCGCTCTGGCAGGACAACACAAATACGCTGAGAGATCACATTATAGACTGAGCAGATGAAAATGTTGCCTGCTTGTTTGTTTCCATTCTGGCCCACACAGGTTGTTGGCTTTATGAGTGAAGCAGACGATTTTTTTGGTTTGGGGTTTTATTTCCTTCAGCCTGTCTCTGATCTAATTTTAACATTTGGGGATTGTGATGGTATCACAAGTGAAGGCTTTGGTCGCCCTCAGTGTTTACAGAGGAGAGATTCATCCCCGTCACATAGAACGGTACCAGGACTCCCACTCAGGAGTTGGTCCGTCAGATCCAGGTGCTGAACAGTGAGGAGGTAAAGCACAAGTACTCGGGGTTCTCAGAAGAACTTAAAAGGCAATTTCAATCTGACAACCGGGGAAGTTTCATTCCTGAAACATTCAGTTCAGACTGTTCTTCTGCGGGTGGACGGGTTCAGCCGCTGCCAGCTGATGATCGTCTTATCACTTGGCCAAAGTTAATGAAAGTTCAGTAACGACCGCTGGGCCTCCAGTCTTTCTCCATGAACCCACAAAGATAAATTTCCTTTGATTTCCATCTTTCCATTTCCTCTTCTAGCCATTCTCTGGTGGAGGAAATGTTCTGTGTTGGAACGTCTGTTGAAAACAGACCAGCGATTCTCTTTTTATTCCAGTCGTTTTCTGTTTCATCAGTTGCATCAGAAAGACCGGCTGGACTTGTCATGGCTTTCTTCTTGTAGCCTGGTCATTGCTGCAACATTGCCACGGTTCCAAAAGATCCTGGAGGAAACCCTGCTCGGGGTGCCCAGGTCCTTCTGGCAGGAAGTCAGTCTATAAAGAGCAAATGGTTCCAGTCAATTTCCAAACTCAAATCCTCATTCTACCGTGACGTTGTGGGGAAGTGGATGTACGGTGCATGTGGAAAACCGCATGATCTTGCATGATCCCCACAGAGATTATCCCAGTGTAGGGGTAGATTTCTGATGGTTTTCTCAATGTGTGGTGTAGTGTGACTGGCGCAGGGATAATGTAGGATACACTGTGTGGGGGTTCTTCCTGCCAACACTGTTCTGGAGCGCTGGAATAGGGTGACAGACAGGAAGCGTCATATAGCCACTATGCTTCTGTAACAGATCCTTTCGGTTACTTTGCTGAGGCTCAGATAAAGCACTGTTTTCACAAGATATGTGTGGGGCGGAGACTTGTCTTTATGATCCTCCTGAGCAAGAGAGATGTTTACTCTTAGGACTGTGAAACTCTGTGGATTTACATTTGAGTTCAGTGGGCCAAGAATGGAATCTGTGCATCTGTTGTACAAGTGATGGCAGCATGGCTTCCGCAACATTTTTTAACGTCATGGCATCACAGCTTAATTTAGAGCCACCAAGCCGTCACAATAATGTTTGCTTTTTAAAGATCAAATCCCATGTGCTGAAACATACTAAACCATGCGGAAAACATCATGGAGGTGGAGATGCTTCTGGTGTTTTTCAGCACGTTTTTTTACGGAATATGCAGTACCAAAGAAACACCATAGTAACTAAATGACAGGAACGTGTATGAAGATGCGCGACTTTAGTTGCTCGCGGAACTAAAGCCGCACATCCAGCTGGACATGTGAAGACAGGGAAGGGTCAAGGACTGCTGCAGATAGCTTGTTTCCCTGTCTCTCTTCTCGGGGGCTGCGTATTGACTTGTCATGAAGGGGTCATGATTATAGCTCCCAAAGCGTGTTGAGACTTCAACCTTCCATAACATGAATAAATCAATGTCCTTCCCCTTATTTAGAGGATTTTTTTCAGTCAATTACCATCTCCAGTGGTGACCCTGACTCACTGGTTTGAAAAGTATCAATACTGCTCTAGACGGAACACGCGCGTTTTTTGTTTCCAATAGTCCCTCGGAACCAGATGATCGGCTTCTTGTCACTCTATGCAGACGACTCTCTGTTGCAGTTAGTAAACAAACAGTGTCACATTCAAACTGTTGTGAAACATTTAATTACAGAAATGTGGTCTGAAGCGATAGGTTCCTCTATAGCTGCTTTGACGGGGTGTAAATGATGTGTGTGTCTGTTTCTGCACTTGCGTCTCCTGTCAGGTTTGTGATCAAACTTTGATGCTTGTTTTATTTTTTTCATTTTTTTTTTTCCTTCTTTCGTCTGGCCTTCGGCTCGTCTCTTTATGTTCCCGCTCAAACTTCAGTCGAATATAAATCAGAGTTCAGGTTCGGTCGGAACAAACGTCAAAGAAAAACGGGATCAGAAGAGGAACCTCTACTTCTTCTTCAAATTACTAATGAGACGCTTAAGTTCGACTCTGACTGCTGGAAAATATCTGTTTGGTGTTGTGATGGGTGAAAATAGGTCGGAACATATCAGGTAGTCGCCTCCTATTCTTGGGAAATTTGCTGGCTCCTGTTACTAAAACTTGGAGTTAGGAATCTGGAGATGGAGTCTCCTGCGTTCTGGTTTGCTCAGTGTCTGCATCCACAGAGTATCCTCAAGTGGCATCTGGCCATGTGGAGTCTCTCCTGGATGACTGAGCTGGTGTCTCCAGTGAAAACTCATTTGTGTACGCCGTCTTGTTCCTTCATTACCAGGAGCTCCTCAGCGCAGGTGGAGTCATAGTCATCCTTTTTGCATGTGAACAAGATTCATGATGTTGTCTCTGAGACACACAGCGTGCTTTCATCCAATTACGGGGCTATGAGGCACAAAAAGAACATTGGTAGTGTAAAGCTTAACCATGCATATAAGAAACTGTTTGTCTATTTTGTCATCATTCTTCGATGTGGAATCAGTAAAATGTCAGCTCCTTCACCCTTTCAAAGAGAAAAATGAGAGTCACGGCGATAAAGAATTCATTTGTAGATTCATGGCTCGACATGTTTTGAGTTGTTGCGATAGTGGGAAACACCAGCAACACCTGCTGTTGACAAAGCAGGGATGAGTTTCCATGTGCGACAGTTGGTTTATATATTGTGACTTGTCAAACATTTGACACATCTGTGACGTTTGAAGTGCCTCAACAAATGTATAGCAAGGTGTGATGGGGTGGGGCGGGTGACATTTTTAATCCACCGTTTCAAAGTCGCACCAGAAGTGCTGAGCTCATCCAAGAATCACTCACTTGTAGCTCTGTCCTTATGAGGACCTCACATTGACATAACCTGAACCAGGACTCTGAACCAAACTGAAACCTTATTATCATGACCCAGTAATTTTGTTGTTTTACTCCTCAAATTCAGTCAAATTGGTCCTAACAGCAACAAATAAACCGATCTCCCTCTCACACACACAAACACACACCCATATTAAACATTGCATTTCATCTTAAACGCCGCTATCTGTGGTGCAACGGTAACAATATCACTCTGGCAGCAGATCACTGGTCGACCAGACCTGTGGTTGAAGTTAACTGCCATAAAGAGCCCAGTTTCTCACTTCCCATGTCCCTCCCTGTCACTGCGGGGAATGCTCAAGTGGTGTAATCACCTCAAGAGCGTTTCATTTTGTTATTCATGCTTTCTTTATGGAGCCACTCTCGGCCTACAGAGGGAGATAACAGTCGGTATTGAGGATGTTTCCAGGAGCCGACCCTCCTTTAATGCCATTTTTCTCATCACCTCTGCCGAAGCCTCGGTGCCGGTTCTGGAAATCACAGCCTGTCTGGGGAGGATTGACAGAAATGGGCCAATCAAAGAGCAGCTCTGCAGTTCAAAAGTTGAAGGGATGGTGGTGAATCGGTGCCATTATAAATTGAAGTGGAAGAGCAGAGAGCCAGTGCTGAAGTTATTCTAGCCCTGAAGCTGAACAACTGGTGGCGTTCAGAGGAAAGTAAGCGATATAATGAGAACAAGTTTGGGTTTGCAGCTGAAGGTTTTGTTTGTCAGATCGGTTCAGTCTCTTTTTGCATGATGGCTGCGCAGCTGATGAGCATGAAGAGGATATACAAGTCTTATATTGGTGGAAGACAGTGGTCAATGACAGCCAACAGGTGTCCAGCAGAGAGTATCTCTTGCAGGGGAAATGCCTTGTAAAATAAGTAGTTTGATATTACTGCCACATTAAATTTGTTTTTCAACATTTCAGCTGTGTAATTATATTTTCATATTTGATTTGATAGAAGTATTCTAGCAATATATATATATTTTTTTTTTTTTAAATAGTGAAAAAAAAAATTGGAACCCCATTTGTCTTTTTGTTTTTCAGTATTCAGTCAAGTGTCTTCCATTTTGCTGATTCCTATTTCTGACAGGAGTTCAACCTTCAAGTTTGTTTGATGCCATGAGTGCATTGCTTGGCAAACTGAAAGGAAGTATGTATATGTAAAATCACGTGGGAAGAAGTTTGATGGCTGCAGGCAGCTAAGATCAGTCCAGGTGGGTCACTTTCAAGGGAAGCCTCTTAGTTTGCAGTTTGTGTTTGAAATACATTTTTTGTGGCACCAGTCCTGGAACTTTTCTGACACACCTCTTGCATCTCTCTGCACAGCCCATGGTATATTGAGCCACCAATTTTAATTTTACCCTAGATGGAAGGAACGTGGTCCTGATACGACCCTGGTTTCTGTTTAATCTGCATCCCACTGTTGGGATAAGTAGACTGACATTGTCCTTAACTGATACTTTAGAGGCTTTTGTGTCGACAAACTAGTGGCACAGAAAGACCCTTTCTCAAACCTGCAGTTCTGCCCTGTCCATTGAATTGCCAACTTCATTCCACTGTTCTGAAGTCAGGTTGTGGAGCCAGCCAAAGAAAAGGAAACTGTAGAGCCCTCTCCTCCAGCTCTTGTGGTGGAACAATAAGGTTAATTTCTGGTCTTCTGAGAGACATTGCTCTAGTGCAGTCCTGCTCAAATAGTGGGGCGGGCTCCCTTGAAGGGGGCGCAGAGCGATGCCAGGGCGAGTGCATGTGACCTTGGGGAACATAGTATTTTGCCGTACTAGAGTAAAGTGTAATTGCTCATCCACTCGTTTTTTTTTTTTTTTTTTCAAGCAAATTGATGCACTTGAAGTCTTTTCTGTTACAGAAAAAACAATGTTAATAAAGTTGTTCTTTACTGTAAGTTGATCTATATTACTTTCTTTTTTCTTGTCTTTAATGTTAACAAGGATACTCAGAGGTGGACTTTAAATTATTTTATAGACAAATAATACTATTTACAGAGGCGATGGCGAGTTGGGGGAACGCGAAATGTTTACTCCTTCCTGGGGGGGTAGCGCAACAGAAAATAATTGAGAAGCACTGCTCTGTGTGTCCTGGGTCTGTCGGACAGACAGTGACACAAGATGACTTCTTGTTAATCCTATTTTTTCAGTCACTACCTAAAGAAGCAGACTGTTGAAATGGTGGGCTTAGTCTTTTGGCTCAGCTCTGTCTTCATCATGACAGACTGATACTGAGTTGTCAGGTCTGAAGACGCTTCTCCAATATACCCGTCCCTCACTTTGTTAGGAAGACCATACTCTCCAAAAGTGGCTTTTCTGAAGGTTGAACCTAGCATAAAAAAGGGAAAAAAAAACATTATTTGAACAGAGATGGTGCCTCTGTATGTTAGAAGTGATCAGTTTCAACAGAACAATAGCCAAGTGCAAAACTTTTAGCAGAGTTTGGACTGGGCAAATAAGGCTGACATTGCACTGGGAGATGTGTCGCCTGCAGCATTAGCACCTATCAAGTGAACTTTTGTTCCCCTTGTTCCTTCCAAATGGGTTTTTGTTGACCTATTTTTAAACTGGCTTGCTGTCTGGAGCCCTGCTGCCGGTGAAAAGGTTATTGCTAGTTGACTAAACTCCCTTTATATGATTAGCTCTAATATTGTTCGGGTGAATTTGATTTAGCGCTTAAACAGTCGGCGGCGGCAGCTCGGCTAAGTCTTCACACTCCTCTGCTCGGCGGCGGGTTATTTTAGGTTCCAAATTGAAGAAATTCCTCGCTGCTTTGATCTGCGGGACGCCTGCGGGCCCGAGTTTGTCTCCTCCTCATGCAGTGGTGATGTCACCGGGTCAGCTGACAGCTCTGAGCAGGCAGGATTCTTTCACTGTTGCATCCCAGCGTTTCTTTTAAAGGTTCCGCTCTATGGTGGATTTTCACCTGCTGGTTCTATTCTGCCCATGATCCCTGGTGTTTGCGTGTAAAGCCCAATTCAATCAACATATTTGCAACAGAAACGGCAAATTGATTCTTCACCTTGGAGTGAAACCAGAGGCAGGATTTCATCATTGACCCGGTACACCGGATTAAGGAGAGGACTTTAAAATGCAGCGTGTCTGGACCCTGTAAGGATGGATCCAACCTTAGAGCTGGAAAGACAGCAATAGAAACCATCAGGTGACACTTCGAGAAGCCAAGGGAGAGGAAATTAGAAATCATATGGTGAGCCAGTACCCGAGTTGATGGGGGTGGGGGGCACCCCCTCCTAACCTCCCGACCCCTTTTTACAGTCATTGTTGGAAATACAATGTGGCAATATTAAAGCTAAAAAAAGGAAGCAAAGCGGGTGGTTCTTTTATCTCTCCAGTGACCCATAGCCCGCACGGCCGCAACACTTAACGTTTATCGACTCGACAAGGCGACACACAAAGCTCAGTAACACTGCACACGCACCTTGCTAAATGACAACAACTGATCACAACTATAGAGCATAAAAAAACAAAGTTACTCCCCAAACCTCTGTAAACATATCCTCTCCCATAAGCACCTACACAGAAATTTTGGGTGGGTATTTCAACAAATGCGTATTTTTCATGTGCAGTATTTGGTTCACATTTGCATGCAATATGTCAGTGGCCTAGTGGTTGTCAAGTATCGCCATGGGTTGCCGGTTTGCATGCAGACTTTTAAATGTAATGCATGGAACTGATGGAGAGTAACTTTGAGGGATCTGAGGAGGAGGAAAATTGGGGCACCTTTATCAAGCAAGGCCTAGTGGGTTGCTATGTCTCTGTCACACAAAGAATGTAGCCCCTCCCATTTTAAACGTGAAAAAAAAGCTCCCCTGATTTATTATTATTATTATGATTATTATTATTTATTTTTTTTACTACTCGACTACTGCATGTGCCTCTCAATACACCAGTTTTGAAGAGGTACCATATAACTGGTGTCGTACCTCACGGTCCGCTGATTTCACACGTAGCATCACAAGTAAGGTATCGATCCAAGCTTTTGAATTGTGGCACTAAATGAGTCAATACATCACTTCAGCGACTTTTTTGTCCACTTGACCTTCATCACCACGTGGATCAGAGTCACAATGTGTTGCTGCAACTGGCATCTTTGTAATAAAATAACTAGAGTTATTCAAATACATGCAACCCGCCTGCATTTAGCCATTATGTAGTTTCAGAAGACTGAATTTGGTCACTTGAGATGCGACAAGAGTGACAGCGTTTTTGATACGTTGGGAGCTGGGGGACACTCAGGTGTTCAAAACTCGAATTACCAAGAAAGGATCTCATCTGAGGACGTCAGGGAGGAGCCACAGTTCATGGATGTGCAAGAATAATGTCCGAAAAGTGGCCAGGCAAAGTGGAAATGGGAAGACCTCGAGAGACCGGTAACACCCAAAGACAAGGGAAAACGAAAAAAATTTCACGGCACAGTAGCAAACCAGAACAGGTGAGAGACGTTCTGGTGTCTTCTCCATGTTCCAGATGCCAATAAAACACAATTGGTATCTAGCGATCAAAGAATGAGTGGCATCTGTGTGTGCGCCCAAGTATGGTTGGCTGGTCACTTCTGGCTCTTGAATATGAATTTGTATGTACACTTACTGAGCAGCTTCACCAGGGACATGTCATGAAGACGGTACTTTGTTGTTGCAGTGCGACAGTTGTCAGTAAGTGTGAGAATGCTGGCTCTCCCTCCGTACCTTCTGCATCAGCTCTTGCCTCTTGAGGTTCAAATGCACCAGCTGTGTTCGCCCACTCGGCCACGTTGGTTGCCAGTCACGGTGGGTGGCACAGCTCCAACAAGACTTCCAGCTGAGCCGCGGGGGAGCCGGGCGTTTAGATACCCAATTTGCAACACCCGTCGGCGGCTTATTAACTTGAACTCCAAGCCGGCGAAGTGAACGTCTTTCAGCGAGATTGTAATTAAAAATTGAGCCCACTTGGATCCAGGTGCTGTGACGGTCCAGGAAAGTGAATTAAGTTCTCAAGTGAGACGTTGACACAATGTTAATGTGATCAAAAGGAGTCCTCGGGTTGGACCTGTGGCGGCGTCACTCTCCCGCCTGTTAATGATGAATGATTCAGTCAGGCTGCCGGGCTCATGAATGATTCCAGAGTTGGGCTCCATCGCTAATCTCCAGAGATTTGTCACAGTTCTCCCTCGTCCGCTGCCGGACTGTTCCGGGAGCACGCCGCACAAGAGTCCCACTGATTCATCTTTTATTTTGCGAGGAGATTCTACTTTCCACGTCATTGCTGCCTTCCATCTTTTTACTTTAGTCCCAAAGGTTTGGTCTCCTCAATCACTGTGCTCGCGACAGCCATCTATTGATCTGGGAACGCGACCCGATTTGACCCAGAATCCCTGTTTGTGGCATTTATTTACATCATGATTCTCTTCTGAGGTTGTTGGCCCTGAGGATTGCATCATTTGATGAAGTGATACAGCATGAGAGTCGATCGAGCGTCAAAAAGCATCAGTGGCAGTGCTGTGAAAGATGAGTCTGAGTGAGAACACGAGTTGTTCAAAGAGATACACACTCAGGCTTCTGTAGAATTCGAGGTAGAGCCTCTGTGTATGATGTCCTGCTGCATTAACTCGTCCATCCGTCTGTGTTTCCACTCAACTTTGGCTTCTTATCGGAGGTGGAGTCGCAGGGGCAGCAGTTAAATCAGGAAAGACCAGACTTCCTCCGCTCCAGAATCCTCCCCAGACCAAATCTCTCATGATGGAGAAGCTGTGGGGAAGCCCCATGAGCAACATCTTCTCTCTCCCATGGTGTCGCACACTTTGTACTAGGGATGGGCGATAACTTATCGTACACAATATACCGCCAACAATTCTTCGATAAATTCGATAAACACGTGACACACTCGCTGCATTGGACCTGCATACATGAACATGACCAGACCACGACGGCGAACGTTTGACAGCCAACGCCGCCGTATGACAGCTGTGGAGAGTGTGGTGGACTTTGGTTCACAATGGTGGTTTTAAACGGATTTTTAATGCAGGGAACCTTTGATAATGACACTGGACGACTCTGAGTCTCTGGATCTGTGTTTATTTTATTTGATGGAGCAGTTCTCATAGGTTCTCTGACGCGGTCGTCTGCCTTGGTTCACATCAACACATGCACGTGAACTCATTTCTGAAGAAACTTGGCTTTGTGTTTTCCAGGTCCGGTCACAAACGCCTTCATCATGGTGGCGCCTGCCAACATGTTCCTCCCCGACAGCCGTCCCGCCGTCCCCTTACCCCGGTTCAGTCGACACATCCAGACGTCGGAGGGAGCCGAAGACTCTGGAGAAGTTTGCATCCGCCTGGGGCTCTACTCCCAGGTGAACCAGGGATATTGTGGGGAACGTGGAGTGCACTGTATTTATGGAAATCCAAAAGTTATGAGAGCGCAGTAAAAGACAGTAATTCATTTTTATATGTTAAGAATAAAAACAAAGAGTCGCCCTTCGTTAATGTGGTGACCTAGAATATAAATAAAAGTCAGACTGTAGATTGCTCAAGTCGACTGGGGAAATGAAAGGCATGAGATTTAATGGCATAAACCTTTGAACAATACAAAATAAGTCCATGGTGAAAAGAGTGAACCATAGAATAATTTGACATGAGATAGAATCAGGAAATTACAAGGTGTGATTTTGGAGAGGTGCTGGAAAACCATCAAGGAAAAAGATGTCACACTGAGGCGGTCATAATGTTACTGGTTGCTGGGACAATGTCAACGTAGTGTTGTTTGGTGTTCCCAGGAGGAGGGGGAGACGTACCTGCAGAAAGCCGACAAGCTGAACTCCCTAATGAACGCCGTGACCGACAAGGTGAGACAAGTCTTACGGTGTCGACCTTGTTTGAAACGCTAGCGATGACAAGTTGGTTCAAATCCGACTCGGACGGTTGCTCAAGGAGACGGAGGAATGTTTGGTTGTTGCACTCGAGAGCCAGAGTCGCAGATATCAGTGTTTGTGAGGCGACAAAGTCAGACAGGGAAGCACAAGGTTCCTGTGACGTCGACACACATTTTCCGTGTTTCAGTCTGTGTTCGGAGACGGCGAGAACACGAAGGTTCGAGTCGCTGAGCTGGAGGAAGAAGTCCAGACGCTGAAGAAAGTCAACAAGGATTTGTACGACTTCTCGACGCAGCTACTCACCAAGCCCACGTAGACACACACACACTCTAGTGTACACTCATAACACACAGCTAAACACAAACATTTACTCATGTGAACACAGTCGCCAACCATGAACATGCACACCAGGACAAACAAACACAACACAAGTACATGAACTGGTACAGTGCACAATTAAAAAAGATATATTTTGGATTGTCATATTTATCCGCCCACTTGAAAATGCAAAGTAAAAACATGTACTGGTTACAGCTGTGTACACACAATACTCACGCTGGCTGAGCAAACCGAGCACAAAGAAACTAACGGCACACAGGTAATACACACGCATTCATGCAACACTTGCAACAAAGTGTACTTTACACACAAGAAACACAATACAGACATCACCAACAAAGTTGGTGTTTTTCTAATAAAAGCTGTGTTTGCAGAACTTGTGTGTCTGATCAGTGTATTGCTCAAGAGCACTTTAGCCTCGGTGTGATGCCGACAAACGAGGAGTCACTCACCACCTGAATGTAATGTCCGTTCAGTCCTTCAGGTATCGGGAGTAATGCGATTGCTTCAGCTCATGAGTGAAGTGCACGTCCGTGTGAGGATTCACACCAGCAACTCTGTCTGATTCAAGATAAACAAAGAGTCATCACGGAGGATTAAACCGCTGCCATTAACCCAGACGATCCCGGAGGTCCCGGGTCAGACGCCGTGGCCCAGGCTGATCAGATTAGTCTGCAGAGAAATACAATCAGTGTTCCAGCGGAGATTAAACATGATGTGGAGAAGTTTGTTTTTCTGTGTGTAAGTGCAGACAGCAGGAGCATCCAGAGGTGAGAGCTCCTGTCGCCCACCGAGACCCGGCTGTGCCTCCAGGAACCAGGCCGAAGCTTTCAGACATCACTCGTCCAAGTGTTTGCCGCCACATTACAATCTTCGCGTCTTAACTTCCAACAACTCACGCAGTTCTATTTGACCTCCTAACACTTGTCAGCCGTCCAAGCAGTTCCCTCGACTGGTGTTCATCCAAGCGCTCGTGGCACGGCTCCAAAAACCTGTGTGACCAAGAGCCCAACATGCTTCGAATCAAGCCACAAAAACAAGTGACTCATGTGACCCATTCAAGCATTGCAAGTCCAAACCTCAGCATCCAGCGGAATCCATGGCTTCCCCTAAAGTGCCGCTGAACTTTACGCTTCTCATTTCCATTCTGGTTTCACTTGTGTTGCTACCCTCCCAAACACTCCTGTTATTGACCCAAATGCCGCACAATGCTTGCTATTAGCCATTTCCACGCCCGTGTTGAGCCTAGTCGAACTGACCTGAGGCCCTCCTCACATGGGCTCCTTCCATGAGGAGTCCTGACATGATGCCGAACCAGCACCACTCCCTCCTATAGAAAACCAAAACACTCAAACTCGGTGTTCGATGCTTTTGTAGATGTAAGAATTCCGCTTCACCTCTCCTCACGAATTATCATACTATCCACTTGCATAAATACGAGCAGGTGAATCAGTGGGACTCACCTGAACGTGTGGGACTCCCAGTGTAGCAATTCACTGCTAGGCAGTCGTCAGTAACTCAGTGTGCATCAGGTCGCCCTCTGGTGCACACCAATGTCAGCACAGCTATAAAATATGTGGGGAATGATTGATGGTAGTAGCTGTTCGGAATCAGTGGATGGGCAGATTTGTTTCTCATGGGAGAAATGGAATGAGCTAGTCAGGACACCTGACGCACCAATCGCTTCAGGTAACAGCAAAAATGTAATGGCAATAAACTAGCGGGATAAATACCCTCAAGGTGCTCTTTTTCCCGTTACTGATCCAAGTGTGCATCACATTTGTCATTGAACTTGAAACACCAGTCTTGTGCCGTAAAACACTGGGGCTACAGTATACACTCAAAAGTGTTTTTTTTCCGACCAGTTTGCCATTTACTGCACATTTCAATGCAGATGCTCCACTTTGACGTATTATGTAGAAAGGAGTGCTCAGCGTAGATGTTGTCGAAGTCAGCAATGAAGAGAAAACAGTCCACATAATGTCACATTTGTGAAGCAACTTTCACTGAAGTGACGGCAAACTTTTAGCGTCACCTGGAAGGTAAACATAAAGAAAAGTTTGGTCAAAAGTTAATCCTGCAAAAGAGGCTGGACTAGACTGCTTTTGGTCTCGATTCACCCTGGGGTTTGGCGGTCCTCTTCTCTGACGCCTCCTCTACCCTGGTTATTGTCTTACCTTCCACGTTGCTCCTCCCACTTTCCTTGTTGTAGTCCACTTTTGGTTGTAGCCTGTTTAGAGCTTCATTTTTTTTTATGAGTATCCAGACCTCCTATGTGTCTTGCTTGTGGACCTTTGTGATAAAAGTGGAATGGATCGATGTTAACTGGGACCAGCTGAAATTTTGAATATTTCATACTGCACCTTTAGATTCGATGAACGTCAGCAGCCTCCCGTCATCTCAGTGTCTGTCTCTGCTCACCAACCTCGCCATCATCAGCCCAAACCTGCCACTGTGAGAGTGTGTGCAGAAACCGGGTTACCGCCGGCCTCCTGGGGCTCTGGCTGTTGTGGGGAATCATGGGAAAGATTTTGATGCTCGCGCACCTGTCCGTCTGTCAGTGAGGCCCACTGATCTCGGTTCCCTGAATAGAATGTGGTCGGAGCCAAAAAAAAAAAAACAGAAAGAAATCTACAATCTCCTGTAGCGGCCTGAAAAGAAAAGTTGATCATGTGGTAAACAAAAGAGGCGTTTGGGCTGGAGAGGATTAAGAGAAGGGACCTGCCAGCCGGCTGACAGCAAGTGTTTGGAAAAGAATTATCTCCACCTCATTTTTCCAGGACGAGATGGCACATCGAAAACTGCAGTCACACAGTCAAAGCCATCGGGGTGCCCTCGGTAACCATGACGACGCTCTTCTTTATCCGCCTTTACGCCAAATATAAACAGACTGGGCTTGTTCTTCAAATCTAGACACTTTAGACCCTGCCATCGTGTCCGGATCTTCAAACTCTTCCCTCTCTCCGGACACCTCTCCCAGCTTGCCAGGAGGGAAGCCCAGACATTCCCAGAAAAGGGAACCGAAATCCCCCCCACCCCCCGCCACTTGGGATGCCGGCGAGCACCCTCCCGATTTCACTAAAGCTGGGCCGCTCTGCTTTAAGCTCCCTCCAAATAACACGATTGAATGGGAGTGTACTTTCTCTCTGCTCTTTGCTTTCGTCAGATGTTTTTCTCCGTTTATCAAACCTCTCGCTCTGTCTGTCATTTATAGCTCTACAGTTCCTGCTCTCACTCCAAGCTTCACCATTACGAAACTGTTCCATCAGAGATTTGGGATGATGAAATTCTGGATTAAACTCAAATAGTTGTTTATCTTGGCAATGTGTGATTACAAAAAAAAAGAGGTCTCATCTGAACGCCTTCACGTGGGTGGTGTTCTTCAGACGTCTCACCAGCTTCACCCCTGCAGAAGCCTGTGCTCAGGTCGTGCTCACTAGCATGTTGCTGTAGCCCAGCTTGCTCCTGAGCGGCTGTTTAGCTTGAGTCAGTGGGACTCACATGGATGTGTGGGATTCTGAAGATGTCAAAAAATGGAATGGCACTCAAGTCACAAGGAAACCAACAGACCCCAGTTAGCTGGACGCAAGCGTTGCCCCCTGATGGCAGCAGAAATCTTCAGCATCGTGCAGATAATTTAGCGCCTTACTCTGCTGAACCATCCTTACAAGAATAGTGTTTTGTCAAGAATTGGTCCCCACAAAGTAGGATATACAAGCCCACTCACACACAGAGTTGCAGCATCGAGTGCAACCCCTCCAGATTTGACTCACTGATTCCTCAGCGACCCAGCTCCACTGCCGATTTGGTGTCTCCCTCTGAGGAGTTTCTCAATCTCTGCGTGAGAGAAAAAAGAATTGAGATCTAAGACAGTCTGGAAAAATACCATCCACAGTGATGTTTAACATTTTGACCTGTCAAATCGCTCGCTCGTGTTGCGTCATCAAGTTGAAAAGTTCGCCTGTTTCCCTGCACACTGACTGACTGACTCATGTGCACGTGTCCTCACAAGACGTGGAATACACAATGTGACCTGAAGACTCCTTCAAAAAGCATTCATCGATTTAGTGGGAGCCCTGCTTATTGAATCGGGGTGCAGCCAAACGGGACTGGAACAGTGGGATGGCAGCAAAAAGGTGGGAGGATAAAAAGACAAAAACAATGAAGATAAGACAGAAGAACGGTCGCCCTCTGCCTGCATCTGGACCTTTGGACTTGGAGCACAAGGTCCTTCCCTGTCCTTGGTGGAAGCCTCAGGAACAGGTCCTTAGTGGAAGTGTGGTGGGGGAACTGACGCCATCTTCCTCTCACCCTGAATGTGGCTGATATGTGGTTCGTATGTGCTGGTTTTCTGCTGTTCTGACCGTGTTCTGATGGTTAAAAAAGAAAACTCGGACGACAGTCTGGTGACCTGAGACGATGGCTGCTGCTGCTGCTGACCCTGGTGGAATCATTTATTCATCCTTTCTCATTATTTCAACCAAAGTTCAGGTTCGCTTTTGAAAAACTCGCTGAAAAACTCAGTTCAACGGGCGCCAGATTCAGGAGGATCCATGCGCCACAGGAAACGTGCATCAGTGAATGTGATTGTTATTTATTTATTTATCATTCTGCTTGCGATATCGAGCCACATCCTGCTCGGGTGACATCTACTTTTGGCACTTTCTGTTAAGCGCCATGTGAAAGTCTTTTTTTTTTTTTTAACCAAATTTTCTGGGGTGGTAAGTCCAAAAGAAAAAGACTAACAAGTACACAGAAGGAACACAGATTTGCTTTACTCAAATAGCACTTTCATGTTCTGCTGTCGTGTCTATTGGCTCTCATTGAAACTGAAGCATGGCCGTCTCCTCTGACGCATCGTGAAAGCAACAGCCGCCCAGAGACCTATGTTAATGCGCGACTGTTTACGTGTCGTGCCTCGCCTGGCGTGTACATGACACACCAGTGGCGCCCGTGTCGTGCTCGGTTGGAGCAGAGCAGGCAGATTCATTCTAGGGTTTTGATTTTACAATGACTCGGCAGAATCTCTGCGGAAGGAGACGGTGGATTCTGTGAAGGGGGGAGGGAGGGTGGAAGGGGGACAGCTGGAATCCTGTGGTCTGACTGAAAGCTTTCAAACAAGCGAGCAAACTCCAGTTCCCGCTGCCAATCGCTGCCGAGGGCCTTGTTAAACTTTATGTAGCCGTTCTGTCTGAGCTGGTGGAACGACCCGCGACTCCCTCGGAAAATACCGTCCTTTCGTATAGCATGAGGCAATGGTGCTAATCTGGGCTTTAAGGGACTGCAACAGACAAGGCTGGAGTTATTTTGAATGGTAATTCTCTGCTATTAAAAAATAAATGTTAAAAAGAGGATGACGCATTTGACTAGAGTTTTGTCCTTAGCACTGTGTTTCTCAAACTTGGGTCCTGGGTGCCAAATCTGGCCCACAAAATTGTTTCATGCGGCCTGCAAAGGCTCTAAATACTAAAAATGAAAATGAAAAGTCACTTATAGACACGGCTCCTAGAAGCATGAAGCCATAGATGCTCTTTCCGGCCGGAAAAACAGGAGCAATGGAGATCGTCGATTCCTGCGATCCTTGCTTTGTCAGACTCAGACTTCAGAGGGCAGAGCATGTACCAATTAGAAATAGCTGGATGTAACTCCAGTTCTATGAGATGCATTCTGTCCGCCCAGCTGGGTCTTCTCTCTGAGAGTCTCACTAGATGACTATCGCATGCTAATATTATGACCTATAAAAAGAGGAAGAGGAGAGAGGAAGTTATAAATGTTCTGGAAATCTGGAAAATTCCTTAAGATCAAGGCAGGTGACAGTGTTATGAAAGATGGAAAAGCAGGTGAATGTTCAAGCTTCATGAACCAGACTATTCCCTGAGTCGTAAGTCTGTGGTGGAGGTGGACAGTTAGTGTCATGATGCTCACCACGGAGAAACCTTGTGTTTACCATGGACACTGATGGTAGGGCTGGGCGATATGGTGTTTTATCAACAAATTCCTCAATATCTTTAGGCCCTGTATCAATGTTATCAATATTTTTGCATGATGCATAAAGCTTCAATGTGAAAAATCAAGCCAGATGAGTAATGTTGGATATGAATTTATATTTTTCTTTGACGTGTTGAGGTTTTGCCCCCAAAGCATTGATGCACAGACCTGGTTTTAAACCGTTTAAATAAAACAGACGTTCCATTCTAAGTTATATGTTAAACACCAAACACCCTTTATCATGATGAATGTTGCACAATAATAAAAACAGATTAGACAGAAAAATTTCCAAAAATAAACGGACATTAGACGACTGCCCCAACAAAGAGCCAAAGCTATTATACACAAACTGCTCAGTAGATATTGTGTTTGAAAAGTGAGCCTCAAGTGTGACCCGTGCCTTTCAGTCTGAATTCATTGAATCAAATTGCTTGGATCTGTTTTAGCTCCTAAGCTAATGCAAGCGTCGTAATCTTCTGCTCACTCTATCTGCATTCAGATATTTGATGCACATGACCAGGTCGTCTGGAAGCACCTGTGTTGAGGGAGTCTTTCATATGTTCCTCAGAAGAAGTGCAGTACATCTCACCTGCTCCGGAGGTTCAGTCTCCATGAACTCACCGAGTTGCTGAGGCGTGAATACGACCATCATCCACGGAGGTTCGGCATCAGCTATTTCAATGACTTCATTTTGGAATGTGTTTTTGCTTTATATTGAAACTACAAGGACAAAAATGAGGGATTTATTTCTCCCCTCTGCTTTGGGAACGTCTTGTAAAGCCTCCCTGGGTGTGAAGTTCTGAAGGATGAGACTGCAACCTCCTGGCAACAGATGAGTAGTTGATGATGACGCTGCTCCTGACTCATTCCCGCACTTTCCTCCTGCCTTTATCACCTGCTGCTCCGGCTCCTTCTTCTCTCCTCCTCCTCCATCCTTCTCTGTTGCTCCACTTCCTTCCCTCCTTCTCCCATCTCTTAATCTCTATTTGATCCCCGTCGGCGCTTTCCCTCCCCCCTCATCCATCTTCACCTGCTCCAGACCTCCTCTCCTGCTGTTACCCGTCACTCCCATTACTCTTCTTCCTCCCGCTCCTCCTGTTACAGACTCCTTCCATCTACATTGGATTTTCCTCCTTCTCTGTATCCATCACTCCCAAGCCTCCTTTTTTTCCTCCCATCTATAGCTCCGAACCGTTTTTCTTCTTTCATGATCCTTGCTTCACAGGCCTCCTTCATCCTGTTTAACGCTCCACTTTTCCATGCCCAACACCTTCATCTCTCTTTCAGAATCTCCCAGTTTTAATCCTTGTTTTTGTTGTTGCTTAGTGATACAGCTCCAACAACAAAAAAAAAAACACTTTTCATGTAGTTTCACTGTCATTGTGCCTTTATATTGTAGTTTATTATAATAATTCCACTTAAATAAAGTAAAATACAACGTGGCGTCATCACCAAAACATCCATGGTCAAGGAGGCTAAATGAGACAGGATGATGGATGGAAAAATGTAAGTTTAACAAGACAACAGGAGCGAGACACAAACAATCCTCTGAGCACTTCAAATATTAAAGCGTGATGCATCCAATATTTTCTTTCTTTATTTGTTTCTAAACAAGTCTGTAGCGTCAAAAAAAATTCATTGAGTAAAATCATGAGGAGAAGTCGCCTTCTCCTCCTCCTCCTCATCTCACTCTTCTCTCTCTCTCTCTTCTACACTTTTCTCCTCCACACTGATGTTGCGCCTCTACTTTTGCGCTTCTGTCCGGGACTCTCTGGATCTCCTCCGTCAGTAGGAGGAGCAGGAGCTTCCCTCTCTCCTCCGCTTGAGCAGCAGCAGCAGCAGCTTCCTCCTCCTCCTCCTCCTCTTCCTCTCAGTGTTCCAGCAGCAGCAGCAGCAGGAGGAGAGACGGAGGAGCGGCACAGCGATGCTGAGAGCGCAGCAGGATGAATTTCACCTCCTCCCTCTGCTCCTCGTCCCGGACTCTCGGCCTCCTCCTCCTGCATCTCCTGCTGGTCCAGCCGTGCCTCCTCCACCCGCAGCCCTGCCACATCTTGGCCCAGATCGGACACACGGTGCGCGTCGGTGCGCTCCTGCCGGCGCAGCGGGCGGCGCGGGCGCAGATCCAGGCGGCGCTCAGCCGCGCCGCGGGTCGGGACCGGGACCAGTACAACTTTTTGCCCTACAACCTGAGTCTGGAGCTGGTGAGCAGGCAGCCCTCGGCAGGGGACCCCGCGTCCATGTTCCGGTGCGTGTGCGAGGGCGTGGTGGTGCAGGGGGTCTCGGCCGTGCTCGCCTTCCCTCAGAACCGCCAGGAGCTGCTACAGGTGGACTTCATCGCCTCCTTCCTGGAGATCCCGTTCGTCAGCGTCGTTGAGCACGGGGAGCCGCTGGACACGCAGGTAGGACCCGCTTCACCTGTTGTTCCGCCTGCGCTCGGCTCCAGACGCGCGGTTCTGGTTCATGGTCTTTGATGGTGCCAGTTTGACCTTGACCTGGATCGGTGTGCCTTCTACTGCGGCGCGAGTGGCTCTCGTGAGGTGTGACCCGTGGGTCCAGACCATTGTCTTTTGAAACTGTGAAACTGAGGGGACTCATGAGAACTTTTGACCAAAACCACTCTCCTGTTTGACCTTCAGATGTAGGAGCTGCTGGGCTGCGATGTTCTCGCTGCTCAGAACCTTTTCCATCTGGAGATGAGGAGCAGAAACAGTTATATTCAGGTCTGACATCAAAGCTGAACTTGTTTTCAGCTGAGTTTGCCGTGTCAAATCCATCGCTAACTGAGATGCTGTGACTCACTTGCGACCCTACTTGTTGAAGGTCCGATGGAACCAGTGTGAGAGGTGCCACTATCTGTTTTCCTGGTGGGTGAACAGGGCGGAATTTAACATTCCACACATTGCAGTTGTCTGCAGTTGTCTGTTGAGCTCTGGAGTTGGTCTGGCAAAACAACCTCTGTTGGTGGATAAAATAAGAGTGGACACTGGATTTGATGAAAATGTTCACCGTTGTGAAGACTGGAAGGCTGAATCATATCCCTTGCCATGGAAGTCAGAGGTGGGAATGACGTCACGGCTGAGTTCAGTGTGTCCCGTTCTCAAAGTCGGAGAGAAGATAGTGATGAAAGCTGTTCCTGTGCGTATCAAGTCCAGATAGAAGCTAAATACCTTCAGTTTGCAACGATAAAAGGAAGAGGAAACCCAAATCCCGGGGACCGCGCATCATGGTTCTACTCCTTGGGGAAGCCAACTTGGGAAATAGTGCATCGGGTGATGTCACTGAGGGAGCTGAAATGCTGTAGTGCTACTGTAGCATTGAGGCTCATGCAGCTTAAGTCAAGGCAAGAAAGCCAGATAAGCTGCGGTACAGTCGCTCCTTCTTTATTCACGCTCATATCGTATGTTAGCATCTTTGCCGTTAATGTTAGCTGTAGTAGGTTTTTGCGCTAACTTTCCATATATTATGTAATAAAGTAGCTAATGTAATAAGCTGAAATAATAATAAGTTTAAAATAAGTTTGAAGCGTTGACGACGCTACGATAACTTCAGCGTTGCTGTGGTTTTTCCAGCTTAAATATTAATAAGAAGGTGATAAACAGGAAAGTTTTGTTGAGCTAATTTTGGAAAACTAATCAACCGGAGCAAATATTGACTTCGCCGACCCTCCCTCCAACACACTGCCTTTTCTTTCTTTCCTATCTCATAATCCACTCGCTCTTTCTTAGGTTTATCGCCTCTCTTCCTCCTCTCCTCCGACAGTCTTTTCCTCCTCATCCTCACTCCTCCAAACACCACCATTTTCATTTCCTCTTGTATTCCTCTTTTGGTTATCTCCTCTTCCAGCTCTCATCCCTTTCTTGCCCTCTTCCGTTCTTCATCACAGGACCGTTTTGTGATTTTTATTTAGTCCGGTTTCAGTCGAACTGAAATATCCGAGTTATTTCAGAGAATATTTGATCTTATTTTCTAGCTGTAAAAAGAAATAAGCCCTGTTTTGAGTCATCGCACGCTATTGAAGCTATTCTTGTGGATGACAAACAGTTTGAAAAGGGTGAAGGATTTTGACCACTTTGAAAAGTTGTTGATTTCCAAACAAGATAGTTAGAGCTATTACAATTTAATGAGATCTCCAAACGCTGTTTCAGTCTCCTCATCAAGCAGCGACGTCTTCAGTGTTGAGGCACAGCACACTATTATCGCCCTGATTGGCAAGAACACCTGCGAGACAAGTTGTAGTTCAAGAAATAGAGAAGAAAACTCAACATTCCTAAAAGGCTAAAAACTTGTTTCTGGGCTGATGTTAGTCTCAGATGAGCTTCGTAAATCATCCTTCTTAGACTATGGAACATATATCACCATAAATAAACTGCATATTCACACGTGTATTAGCTGCACATTTGCCAGAAAATATTCACATCACGGATTGTTTTGAAAGAAAAACATTTGCATTTTTAAGAGCAGCAGGCGGCTCACAACATATTTAGCGCTGAATGTGCTTCAGACAGAAGCTTTGTCCACCTCCGAGGCTTCTGCTGACTTCCACGTCCAATATGTTTTACTGGTATGAATATTATGTGAATAAATGCTCATTTGAAGACCAACAACAACCAATATGTGGCCAAAAATATTTCTGACTTTTGAAACTAGCTCCCAACATGCGACTGCAAAACAAGTCTGGAGTGGTTTCGGCAAACCTGCAGACGTCAAGCTTGACGTTGGGATCGGAAATTTTGACAAAATAGATCAAGTGTGTCTAGAAAAGCTCTCCTCTGCCATGGCCGTTTTTATGAATCAAAATATTATTGCTCGACATTCATTTTAGCGTAACAGTCCAGGTCTTTTTTCTTCTTCGCATGTGACGTAGCATTGATAGCAATGAGCTCAATGCGACAGCAGGGGGCAGCAACACATGAGAGCGCAACATGTGCTTGAACGATCCAAATACTCATGGGTGCAGTTGGATACATGTATTGTCACTGTGACCATCATCATCATTCCTGTGAATGTGACTGAAATCCAGTCATGCATTTTTGATTTATCTTGCTGAAGACAGACCCGTCCCTGTCTGGGCAGCTTCCTGTTTTTCAGACCACATGTTGAATGCAAGACTTCATTGGTCCTTTTGTGAGTGAAGTCAGTTACTGAACCAAGTTGTCAAACTCATCGATACAAGCTCACAACTTGTGATGTCAAAGCTTGGACTGAGATTGCGAGGTGGAGGAGGCCATATTCTAGGGTTTTGTTCATGAGTGGGGGGTCATGGTGAGGTGAAGAGATTGGGGGAAAAAAAACACAAGCAGCTCAGTCATCCAGGACACACTCCGGTACATCCGCCGCTCCTCAATGAGAAGCCAGTGGAGGTAACTTTTAGGGCACCTCCTGGACCCCTCCACATGAGCTGACCAACTGGAAGGTTGATCCAGTGTGTGTAGCCTTGAAGTATCAGATTCAAGAATAAATGACCCAAAACACTGAAAAAACAACTCTTATTGAAGCTGTTCATCGGTTTCTCTGACCCGAGTCTGATGCACACTCACTTCCTGGATCAAAGGTCACCCTGAACACGACACGCAGAGCGGTGCAGCGAGGTTTGTTGTGTTCTGGTCTTGTAGACAAGATGAAGGCAGCGAAGTGTGAGACACCTCCGAAGTTTCACAAACAAACACGTTTGCTCAGTCCGGTCACGTCCTGCCGACGTGGAGAAGAAGCGCCTCTTGAATATTCTCTGATTAGACGAGAAGTAAAGGGAGGAGTCGGAGCTGATTTCACAGATGTTGCTGGAAGTGAGCTCAGCAGCTGCAGGTTTGAAAACACGTTTTTAGTTTGTGATATTCAGCCTCAAACAGAAGGAAGAGACGCGTCTCGCGCTGATGTTGACAGGCTGATAAGGAGCGACGCCGAGCGCCAGGATGAGTCACACGTTGCTTTGAACCTGTGAAGCGGCGGCAGGGGGAGACGTGGAGTGGACTCCTGCTGACTTCACCTTGTGGAATCTGGTCACAACAACATTAAAGCTTAAGCTACATGATCGACAACTTTTACCAATGAGCCATAACATTATGACTGCCAAAACTGCTGAGGTGTGTAATGCAAAGCAACATTAAGTCTTGAAATGAGTTTTTATCAGTGGTTCATAGGAAATTGGGATCAAAACAATGTATTCAAGTTTGTCACAACTTATGACCGTGGTCCATGAAGCTTCATAAAAGAGTTATAAAACAGCCCATCTGATGGTGCTGTCTCCTCTATGATCTTCAGCTTGAACTACTATGGTAATGAAACTTTGAAACCTTGATCGCCACCTACTGTGCTCTGAAAATGAAGTCACTGTTTCATGAAGCTTCAGCGGACCATTACAACTCAAGTCTGACTGGGTTGATGACCTTTTTATGCATCGAACCCATGGGAGAGCCACATATCGGGCTGAGTCACGGTGAGTGTAGCCTTTTTGTTAGACAGTTTTGGTCACCACAGAATGTAAGTGTCAAAAGAAGTTGCTGGTGTCTTAACACTTTTGACCGATGTACTGGATGAATCACTCACATCTGACTGAACTGGAGTTGCTGTCATTGGCCCTGTACATTTGAGTGATGGTGCCATTGTAGCTGTAGGCAGTACAACTATCTTGTGCATGAGTGAGGATTTACAGGCTGAATGACGGCTGGTCTCAGCTCACCTGTACTGTTGGGGATTCTGACCAGCCAACCACCACTACAGAATCAAATGACACGTCACAAAACCGACTGGCTTTGTGGGGAGATCTTGTTTTGGTCCATTATAATTTGATGGATCGTTGGTGAGACGTGTGTTCCTATGATCTGACAGCAGGCTCGACTGAAGCTCTGTGATCTGATTTCAAATGCTTCAGCAAGGTCTCCCAAAGCCTCAACCAAAAAGCACAACATGAAGCGTTCATCTGGAACCTGTGGAGTCGTGGCAGGAACAAAGACGAGACTGATGGAGCCAACAATTCGTTGACTAATTCATGAATTAAACAGTGCGTGAGGAAGGAAATCGGAGAGAAAAACTGTTGTCAGTGGTGGTGATACGGACGAAGCTTCACCTTGCAAACTTGTGTTAGCGGCAAAGAAATACAGCCATAATGATAATGGGAAAAATGTTGCTGGTGGAATCGACAACAGGCATGATGGACATAGCACAGGAATAATGACAATATACACGGCTTTTCAGACATGATATCTCAGCAGTCGAGTTTGTTAGAATTACATGAATCCTGCCCCTGATAGTTTTAGCACCAAGTTGTGAACATTATGTGAACATATTTGTTTGCGACACCTTGCGGAAAATAGTGCCAACAGACTTGCTACGTTTCTTTGGCCGACAAATCTTGATATGATTCTGTTTTCAGGGATGAAAAATGGAAATAATAAAGACTGTTGATTTAGTTACAACAACAAATGACGGAGAAACGTGACACTGCAATAAAATCCTCTCTGCGTTGTTGGATTCTTGTTGCGTCAGGCTCCTGGATTTCTCCACTGTTGTGGGTGGTTGTATTGTCCTGGTCAAGCTCGCAGGTAAATCTGTGTAGCGATTGCTCGCCTGTAACAAGGCGAAGAGGATTTACCTTTGTCACTCTCCACCCTCTAACAGAGCATCCATGAGCTTGCCCGTCCCTCGAAGGGCGACCGGCCAGGAACTTTCAGAGCGACCCACCTGACAATAAAAGTCACCCTCTTATGAGCCAATTCTCGGAGGGTTTCTTCTTTGACGACCTTTTATCACGTCCGACTGATTGACTGACCCTGGTTGAAGGAGATAAGCATCGGATCCGGTGCTAAAACCGCGCAGAGCTGCGGGTGTTTAATCGAGAGAAGCCGCAGAATCTTGTTAACTGGATTGTTTTTAGCCGCTGTGGTGTGGAAATCAAAACCTCCCTGCGAGATAATCTCATCAGAGCGTGAATCCCTTCACCTCACTAGACTTTTGCTGTGGAACTCTCCAGCAGGACGCGAGCGTGAGGAGAGGGTGTTGAGTGACACGAGAGAGGGAGTATAATAGACGTGAGGATAAAGAACGGGGGACAGTTTGTAGAAAAGATCTGTTTGTTCACCAACATTATCATTTAAAAGCTCCACAATGTGGATTTTTCTCTTTCGATGCATGAAACAGATCCTGTGACCCCGTCAGAGCCCAAGTTCGCGGCACCCCACCACCAGAGTCAGGTGCTCCTGTAGTCCCCCAGTGAGCCTTCACCCAAGTCCACAAAACTCAATAAGTTGAAGAACAGGCCAATGCTTCTGTTCTCAAAGTGTTCGACTCTTTGGTCCCAAATTTTGGTCACGGTCAAGATTTACTTCCTGCCTGAAAGCTCACCTCTCTGTCACAGTGGTTTTCACTGCTACACCGATGACACACACAGATCTGTATTTCCTCCAACTCCACTCCGTCATCTTCTGCCCTGAAGACCTGCTCCCACCCTCACCATATCTCAACACACGCCTGCCCCTCCCATCGTCGTCGGCGGATTCCTTTTCCCCTTCTCTCCTCAGTGTCACACTACACTGCACCCTCCCAAGTGCACCTCATAATCAAAACATTACCCAGACTGCAATCTTGCAGTGGGATTCGTCCCAGTGTCGGGGGTCATAATCCCAGCCTGTGTGGAACCCCAATGCTGCTGAAGCACAGGGGAGAAACCTGAAAAGCCACAGAGCTCTCCACAGTGTGATCCCCTTTAAAACTGCCCTCTCACCTGCGCCATCCATTCAACCTCTGCTGGACTGCTCACATCCCAACAGCACGCAGCTCCGACTGGACTGCACTTGTTTTTACACTCACCCGGACCTTAACCCTTTTATTCTGAGTAAGGTGACCTTGGGTGTCAGGGAAGGTGCCTCCAAGTAAGTACCACAACGCTCCAAAGAATTCAGACTGTGGAGTTTTCACATCTAGTGGAGGGAACAAAATATGAGGTTTATTCTTCATCTTGTAGTGGGATGTGTGCGAGGGATTGGCAATGGAGCTGTTTCACATCCTTTGTTATTTACTTCAACAGGTGTGTTGAGTTGGCGCGGTCTTGGTTCAGCTAAGCTGGTGCTCCCTGGCGTGTGAAACGCTCCGGAGCGACGCCCAAGTTTTATGTCTGCCAGTCCGTGTGAACCGATGAAATTGTTGGTGTCAATTGGTGAAGTTGAATGAGCCTGTGTACTGCAGTTTGCCCACCACTTTCATGAGTCAGCAAAATCAAAACAGTTGCGTCTACAGGTTTCATCCCGTCTCGTGACTCTAATGGAGGATATATATGCTGCCTTGTCTGAGTTGGTTTTAACCTTTTATTGTTTACAGAATTGTTGTTATTGCGGCCAAAAATGCAAAGTCATTTCGTCC
Organism: Synchiropus splendidus; assembly: GCF_027744825.2. Taxonomy (NCBI): domain Eukaryota; kingdom Metazoa; phylum Chordata; class Actinopteri; order Syngnathiformes; family Callionymidae; genus Synchiropus; species Synchiropus splendidus. The sequence continues at coordinate 8,177,904 of NC_071334.1, read as the reverse complement.
TGCAGTGCATCTCCGATGTTATGCCTAAGGACAATAAAGAAATCTGAATCTTTAGTGTCAACAATATGATTTTTTTGCTGCTTGTTTGAATGCGTATGTCTTCATAGGCTGCTTCCCTGTTGCCCACTGTTGTGCTGGCGAAAGTACTGCACTAGCGCTTCATGAGCTAAACCTGAATGATTTGAGAGAATGTTTCAAATAAATGCAGGGTGTGGCCTCTATGTGACATCCTTTGCACCCGTACCCATACTGGTGGATAGGCTGCATCCTACTTCTGACGCCACTGTGGCCATTTCAAGACAGGCTTGGTGCTAAAGAGATCCAAGTTAATAATTCTATGCATCTGGACAACACATCCGGGTGGAACCTGACTGGAGCTGGTTGGCTGTCGGCTGCAGCAAGGTGGTACAGGTAGAACAAAGACATGAGTGGCTCTCTGCTCTCAGGTCAGCAGCTTTAAGACCAGCTATTTGGTGGCGATGTGTGTCGGAGGAACCGCTGGATGTGAAGGGCCGTGACTGGGGTTAAAGAGATCAGAGGATTTTCACATTATGATCCGGACTGTGCTGTCGGCAGCAGGAGAGCAGCTGCTTAGCGAGGGAAGGAAGGAGGGATGCAGGGAGGAGCGGGGGAGGAAGACTCGCCTCGCCCGCTGTGGCCCACTTCAGGTTTTGGGGCAGATTAGACTCTCAGACTGTTGACTCATCGCGGGTGAGGCGGCTCTGCTGTTGTGAATGAGAGGGGGCGTTTACCCATCATGCACCAGGTGCCTTTGAAGAGGCAGATTTCAGCAGTGCAGGAAGATGACGTGACGTCAGGTGAGGACGGAGCTGTGTCGCAGGGTGCGAAGCCTCGCGACTCTGACAGCCATCGCTGACCTTTACTGTGGTCCAGGCTGGTTAGGGTGACAGTTTCAAGTCCAATTTCAAAAGTCAATAAGTATAAACAATACACAAATACTTAAAATGCTTACTTATGTATTTCTTCATTCTATTTTTAATAGGTTTTTGCCGTTTTTATTCTAAGAAGTGAAAAGTGACATTTTTTAGATTTTATTATGTTTTGTTTTGGGTTTTTTTTAAATAATGTTTTGAAGATCTGGTTTCAGAATTTTTTTGGACAAACTTCCACTTTTATTAGCTTACATTTCTTTGTTCGATTTGATGTGTTCTTTTCTGACACTGAATTCACAGATTTTTTTTTTATGACATTTATTATTTTTTTCTTTTTCAGATCACACTATTTTTTTTATTAACTGTAATTATTGTGTTATTTATTTCATATATTTATTATATATTTATTCATATATAGATAATATATTTATTTATATTACTCAAAATTATTGCCATGTTATATATTAATTATTTATATATAGCTATATATATATATATTTTCTAATTAAATGTTATTGTAACTTTTCATCTCTGAAAGCACTAGCTAACTGTTTCTCCCCTGTTTTTCAATTTTGTTTTTTCTTACATTATCATTCAATTATGCATTTTTTTTTATTTCAATCACATCTTTCGTTACTACCACTTACTTTCCAACCACTGCTACCGTGGCTGTTTTCCTCTGTGTGTATTGCACCATTCAGACTTGTGACTCATCTCCATTCATGAAATAATCTATCAGCGTTTCACTTCCAGAGGAGTCATAAATAGACTAATTCAAACCCTTCAAAACAGGAGTTCTCAGTGAGGAGTGAGAGCGGGAAGTGTTGGCGCCAAAACAAGCTGATAAAAATGGACTCTATTTGTGACCCTGAAGAATCTACTCCATCAACATCAAACAGCTTTCCTCCCGGAGTCTCGCGGCAGATGTTGGAACGCCTTCAGAGATGCTCCCGAATCAACAGCAAACAGCAGGACTCTCTCCGTACAGCTCCCCTCTTCAGCTGAGGCTGGACAGCATCATGTTTTCCCCCAAAAATCAGACTTCTGGCTCACGGACTCCACTAAATTTGAACTTTAATTATCAGAATGCATTTTGCATTTAGTCTGAGATGTTTGGCCAACATTACATCAGATATTCGAGCGTTGGTTGAGATTGCTAGTCATAAATGCAGTCGTTCAACTTTTAATTTGAAAGTGGAAGCTTCCCTCATATTTTTTCAAAACACTAAAAACCTGTTTTTTCCATGGCAAGCTGTTGTTTGAAGGAATTCAAGCGTTATATTCAGAGAATGTGACTGACAGATCTGGTCCAACTCCTTGCGGTTCACACTCTGGAGTGAAGGCTCATCGGTGCAGCTGTGTGCTGTGTTTCCTGGTGGAGGAATGGGGGACCAGATCACAACTCAACTGGACCTTTGGTTCCCTGGGTTATGCACGAGAGTCGAAATGTGTTTTGTTGGTTCGGAAAAGCAATAAAGCATGTTGCTACCGATTCCCTGTCACCAGAACTTGTTCTTCCGATATGAGTCTGGCGCAGGTTGTCGGGAGTCTGACTGAGAGCCACTGAGGTTGGACCAGGACTTCTTTGGATATTTTGTATTTATGTAGGCAAGGTGCCAATGGTTACTGCTGATAGTGTGGTTCTGTGAGCTACATCAAGACTGGCGCTGGACAGACTTTGCTCCGCACAATGTGATGGACTTGAGATGTGGTTCTTTCCCAGGGGAAGGAGTTGGAGTATCTTGGGGTCTGGCTCACGTGGGAGGGGACGCTGGAGATCATGAGGCAGATCAGTGCAGTGTCTTCTGTCACAAGGCTTCTGCATCAGCTTATCATGATAAAGAAAGAGCTGACCAACACACAAAGCTCTGAATCAATTTCTACTCACATTTGCATTGACCAGCTTTAGGTATTGACTGGAAGAACGGGTACCACCAGTGACTAGAGCCCAACAGTCTTCAACACATCATGTTTCACTGTGTTGATGAGGACTGTATTTCTACAGGTAGTGTAGTACTCCTTGGTCTTGGTCCTGCTCCATCAAAATCGTGGTCTTGTCTCGGTCTTGGTCCCCTTGGTCTAGGTCTCAGTTCAGATGGTCTTGAGTAGAACGTGGGGTTTAGGACCATTGATGCTCCCTTTACATGCGAAAACGTACCCGTCCTTTTCAAGCGTTCTCACTGTCACTGGCCACATGCTTCCATGCATTCTTTACATTGGTATCGCTGTTCACCAATATATCCACCAGGGGGAGCAGCCCAGAGTACAAATTTTATAACAACAGCAAACTCCAAAAACAACATGGCGACTGTGGAAAAGTATTGATAATGTAGCTTTCAGACGAAAGAGGAAACAGAGGCAGCGTTGTAGGTGGTGGTGGTCAGTGTCACCGCCTGATGTGGTCTGCCTGAATGATGCGGTCCTGCAACCGGATGTTAGTAACACGCATGCGCAAGTTCTACGAATTGTGTTTACTGGTTATATTGCGTGAGTTTCTGTTTATTTTTTTAAATAATTGTTAAAATAGGAAATAATACGTTTTTATGCACATGCGTTAGTACACAGTATTCACTGTGTACGCACACGTTTTTAGTGTCATGACGTCATCACGTTGTCATTTGACCTGCGCAATGTATTGCTTATTGCTTCTGATACATTGTCATTATTGTATAGGAAAATTGTTAAACATAGATTTAACAGGAGCAGGAGTGATGAAGTGTTGGATTTTAAAAAAATATCGGATAAAAAACATACAATTTCTAAATCTGGACTATTTTAAGTAAAGACTATTTTAGTACGTAAAAAACTGCACCTTTGCGCAATACAACCATGTACACATGCGCCTATTATAAGAAAAAGTCAGTTGGTAAAACATGCACAATTTCTGGTTCCAGCACCGGAATTTCCGGCGGACCACATCAGGCAGGCGGAACAGATCAGGTAGTGACAGTCAGTGAGGCTGTTAAATATATTGCGACTGGAGGACGGAGAATTTGTCTTCTTCGTGTCTCATTAGGGCCACATATCGAGTAGCAACAGTGCCCTCTGGGTTTCTTGTGGTACTGCTCTGTTTGTACGTACAGAAATACAAAGTCTGTTTGTCGCGTTGAGCATAAATGGACCTTCAGTCAGTTTGGTCTGGATCTTGAAGAAGAATAAACAACAAGAACACCGACAAGACGTCTTTGGGCGAGTGTTTTATTTTTTGTTCCCGGAGGCGTCTATCAGACTGGACCCTTTGGGTCACTGAGCACGGCGTGAGTCGCTGGCAGGTTGATCGGTGTCTGATCTGAAATGAGTCGACCGTACACTCACCTCTGGGTATGACGGCCAGCAGGAGTTGAATATCCTCTTCTGCAGAACTAAGGCAGGTAAGCAAGAAAGACAGGCTGTGGTGAGCCGAGCCTGAAGTCATATCGTGGACCTGGTTCCAGACGTCAGTTATGAAAGCTATTTGTGGACAAAGAGAGCCGTAATTGGAGACTATTGTCCACCCTACAGACCAATATTGCTGAACCGCCTCTCCCTTCTTGTATTAAGAAGTAATTACAGGGATTTATGTCTGTGGCCAATTGGTGATTTCATTCCAGTGGAGATAGATTTGTTTGGCTTTGATTGTTTCTATTGTGGAGGCAGACGACTCATTTAAAGGTGGCGCCGACGGACCCCTTTGTTATTAGCCCAACAACTGTTGTCCAACTTCAGTAATTGGGACAAACAAAAGTTGTTTTGGAGGAAGCTCGCTGAAACAAAGCCACACGTGGACTGGGAGCTGGTGGAGCCACACAAATGAGACGAGATGTCCCCCCTCCCCCCTTACAATTACCTCCCCTCCGTCTGGGACCTGCACGCAGACCTCCTTAATGAGACGACCACCGCTTGCTTTCCTCTACCTCGCTCCTGTCTCGTCCGTTATCTGAGCTCTCGTTCCCCCTCCAGTCGCCTCTTATCTACTCTCTCCCAGAGGCACCGGTTACCTTTTGCCTGGAGTCCGACCAGCTGTTTTCCCTCGTCCGCTGCCAACAGTTCTGTGTTTCCTCCATTGCTGTGACCATCGCTGCCGATCACTCTTGCCGATTGATGTGCAGATAAATAATGACTCAATTTCGGCTGCTTTCTCAGCTAGTTTGGGTGAGAGGCAGGTGATGCCCTGTATGACTCACACACCCCATCGACTGTACTGGTTCAGTTTTACAGTTGGTACGATTGTCTTGCCGTTTAAGACGCTGTGACCTGGGCGTTTTCGCCGCCATATTCCCACCTGGATTTGGCATCAGGGAGCTCCAGCTTCAGTCGTGTATATCGCAGTGATATGGAAACATTCAGGTACAAATGAGGATCTGGTGAGAACGATTGGGACAGTGGAAGGCTGAATCTGGACCTTGGTGTTCCCACAGAACGTCTGAGGAATGGACGAACACTTGTAAGGTTGCTGTGCCAAGACGGGTCTCTTGTGTTACGGCAGTGTTTTCCAACCTTTTTCTAGCCGCGGCGCCTTTGGTTCATTGAAAAAATCCAGAGGAACCTCGGCCAAAGCGAACTTGTGCTTAAAGTCCTACAGAAAATCCTGATCCACTCGTGAAAAACTGTAGCTACTGACACTCGATTGTTATTTTACTGAAACAAATTGCAGAAAATTTATTTGTTTCAAATGTGTCCAGAAAGGGGCGGGCCAAAAATAATGATTTATTTATTTATTTACTTACTTTAAGTAACTGTTTCGATTTTATCACTTGTCTTTTGCATGACTTTATTGTTGTTTTTAGCATTGTTTGCCTGAACTTGCTTTACAAAAACAATTATACTTTCTCTCTTCACATTTTGGAGCACATTTATTTTGTTGTACATTTAGTTTTTTGCCAACTTTTAAACCACAAAGCAAACTTTGACAGTCCATGAGTATCAATAAAGTTCTGCGGTGTAGACAGTCTTTAGGGACAAGGATCCCTCCCTCCCTCCCTCCATGGTTCTGTGGTGAAACTGTGTGGTCAAGTTAGAGGCGCATCAGGTTTAAAAACAGCTGGAAGTTGTGCATGTGAGTGGCTTCTTGGCTGTTAGTGCGCGGCGCACCACAGCAGCGCTGCTCTGACTGAGGGACAGATCAGTGCATCAACACACTGGAGCTCTACAGTAGAGTGGAGAGAAAGAATGTCAGTGAATCCATGTGATCTCCTCACCTTGGTTGCTCCTCAACACCTTCTCATTGTCATGATTCAATGTCAACATATCACCCACCTCTGTCTCCGGACACATGAGGTGAAACTGGATCATTTTCCCACGGCACACCTGACAGTCTCTCACAGCACTCTCCGGTTGGAAAACGCTGGTGATCTCCACTCTCCTGCACAAATGGCGTCAGAGGTAGTGACACTCCTCATGAGGCCATCAGAGGTCAACCAAGTGCGATTAATACGTGCAGTGATGTACGGGAAATGATGCCGTTGAGAGTGTTGCGCTCTCTTGTAAGATCGAGGTGTTGGTTTCTGTGTGCTGGATTTTGAGTTGTGTTCTCCACATCCTGCTACCTACGCCATCATAACAGAGCACTTCTTGGCCATTACAGTGAATGTGGTCAGTACTTGCATGGTCCACATCCTCTGCCACCATCAACAAACACTGCTGTGTTGACATCTCTTTTATGAGTTTTTGTGATCCGAAGCTCATCGTGAAGATTAACGACCGGAACTCTTAATCCCTCTCAGGACGCGCCGCGGATTACCTTCCCGTCACGCCAGCGCCATCTCTGTTTTTGTTCAAGCCCAGTAGATCAGGCCTTTTCATTTAACACTCACCTGACTGAGAGAGCGGCGCCGGAACACAGCAGCCGAGAGGTCTGTGCCGGTGCTGTTGGGGCCGAGCGCCCACAGCCAACAGCGCCTGCGGCGACAGAGTCTCATCTGCATGGAGCTCAAGTGTGGTGTGAAAGTGACCTCAGCAGGGTTGTTTGGCAAATATCCAAAAGCTCTATCTTCAATGATAAGACCATGAATATGAAACATGTTTCCTCCTGAAAAGCACCTTCTGCTGAAGGTGAGGGAAGTGGAACAAAGCGTGGGGTCTGGGCGCAGTGTTCCGGGGTTGCCCTGGGATTCCCCGGCTCAAGTGTTTTCCACCAGAGTGGTTTTATGTTGCCTCGGCTGCTGCAGTGACAAATTGAGAATCTGGATTTCAACTGCTGCAGTGTGAGGGAGGAAAGTCTGTGTGGAAGTTGTGAGGTTTGTGAACATTTGGGTGCAAGTCACATGGACCTGATGGTCTGTTCCCATTTGAGGTCCTCAGAGATGGTGGTTCCTAGGAAGCAGAAGTTGCCCAGTCGCTGGACTAAGCTAGCATGTAGCCCAGTAGCTGGACTAAGCTAGCATGTAGCCCAGTAGCTGGACTAAGCTAGCATGTAGCCCAGTAGCTGGACTAAGCTAGTATGTAGCCCAGTAGCTGGACTAAGCTAGCATGTTGTCAGTATCTGGACTAAGCTAGTATGTAGGCAGTAGATGGACTAAGCTAGCATGTAGCCAGTAGATGGACTAAGATAGCATGTAGCCAGTAGCTGGACTAAGATAGCATGTAGCCAGTAGCTGGACTAAGCTAGTATGTAGGCAGTAGATGGACTAAGATAGCATGTAGCCAGTAGCTGGACTAAGATAACATGTAGCCAGTAGCTGGACTAAGCTAGTATGTAGGCAGTAGATGGACTAAGCTAGCATGTAGCCAGCAGCTGGACTAAGATAGCCTGTTGCCAGTAGCTGGATTAAGCTAGCATGTAGCCAGTAGCTGGACTAAGATAGCATGTAGCCAGTTGCTGGATTAAGCTAGCATGTAGCCAGTAGCTGGACTAAGATAGTATGTAGGCAGTAGATGGACTAAGGTAGCATGTAGCCATCAGCTGGACTAAGCTAGCATGTAGCCAGTATCTGGATTGAGCTAGCATGTAGTCAGCAGCTGGACTAAGCTAGAATGTAGCCAGTAGCTGGACTAAGCTAGCATGTAGCCAGTAGCTGGACTAAGCTAGCATGTAGCCCAGTAGCTGGACTAAGCTAGCATGTAGTCAGCAGCTGGACTAAGCTAGAATGTAGCCAGTATCTGGACTAAGCTAGCATGTAGCCAGCAGCTGGACTAAGCTAGCATGTAGCCAGTATCTGGATTGAGCTAGCATGTAGTCAGCAGCTGGACTAAGATAGCATGTAGCCAGTATCTGGATTGAGCTAGCATGTAGCCAGCAGCTGGACTAAGCTAGCATGTAGCCCAGTAGCTGGACTAAGATAGCATGTAGCCAGTAGCTGGACTATGATGGGACTGGGTTATGTGCGGTGGCGCCAGTTTCAGCTACGCAGCGGAAGTAAACAAACTCTATATAACCACTGTCTATAAGCACGATGTCTAGGAACCCTCTGTACAACGGAGAAGTCGTGTGTGTGACCTGATGCAGAGTGTGTGTTCCTCGGTCTGAGCCCATGTTGGTTGTTGTTTTGACGGCAGATATAGCAGATCTTTTGAAAGTCCTACTGTTCTGACAGCACCTGAATGCATCACGATGTCAGGCGCGTTGAAGGTCTGAGCGAGTGCAGGAGCAACATTGAGCAGCCGAGCTGTCGAGATCCATGAAAGTTGGAGTGAGAAACCTTCTGATTTAAGGCTGCTTCTCAGGATTCAGTTCCAGGTGTGAATGGAATCTTAAAAAAGAGACACGTTTCCACGGCGCAGAGCTGAACGGGCGGAACGAGAACTTTCATTTCCCACATGATAGAAGCCATGAAAGCAGCGCTCTCGCCCGCCACAGTTTACACTCCCCTCTGTCACTGTCGGGTGGGTGAAGGTCTTGTTCTGAAGTTGCCTCTGTGGCATTTGTCCCGGAGCTGCTGCGCCGTGAATATCATGTCTGCTGTGACAAGGTGATTGTGATTCTGCGAGGATTTCATCCGACAGTCACTTTGCGAGGACGCGGGCAAGGACTTGTCTTTTTGGCAGGGGCACAAGACTTCACTACTTTCTACGCTCCTCCTCCTCGTGTGTCAGACTGTGACTTCAAAGTGGCGAGTTAGGACTCTCACATGGGGAGGAGTGATTCATAAGAGTGAGGGGGTGCAGTGTTGCGACTCAAGACATGACCTTATGTTTGCATTGTCAGTGTTTCACACAGATGGAATCTGAACTGGTTCAATAAGAAGCCACATAAACTAGCTTCTCTTCTGGGAGCTCTACTATGAGTCTCTCACAGATGGCCCAAACACGAGGATCGCTTGAGAAAACTATGCCTTGTGGGCACCAGCAAAAGGTTCCCCTACTGTGGTGTTTTCCCCAACACTGGACCTCACTAGGATAGACATGCTTAAACGCTCACACACACACACCAAACCGTCCGTGACTCACCCGTCCTCTCACCTGGTCCCACCAACCCTGACACACAACACAGTAACAGAGTTTCGATTCCTGCTCGAGCACAATGGCACAAAGGAGTCGAGAGTTGAACCCGTAACCTTCAGATTACAGCCAATCATCCTCCCTTTCAGACGAGTTAGCAAAGTAACACGGCAGGTTCATGACAAGTTTTGACTTTCCTTCGCAGCCGCTCCATCCACTCGGCCACATTTGAATATTTTTGCATCACAATGGCACGTCTGCCGGAGCCGCGGCACCCCAGAGGAAGAAGCTCGTCTCCTCGTGACGGAATGGAGTCAGATTTTTTTTTTTTTATATCTGAAGCGCACTCTATTTTAAGAGGAAACATGGAGGTGTGTTTTTGCTGGAAAGCCAGGCGAGATCTGAGGTGGAGCTGTGACACCAGGAATAAGCAGGAGGCGCTGAAGGTTGCACCGAAGGAGACTGATGAAGCTCCAGGTGACGCTGCTGTGGTGGAAGTTTGCTGCAGTCGCTTGTGACGTGTCAACAGTCAGAGCGAGATCCTGCCCAAACACACGCATGCTCAATATAACAACCCCTGCACACTCAGTTGAAAACACAAACGCACACCCTAAAATTAACTCTAAAACATTCAGACTCACCAAAGGCAAAGATCGAACACACAAAAATGAAAAGTGAAAAGAAGACAAGCGATCCTGATCGTAACACATAAACACCCCAAAAAAAGCTCAAACAGAAGAACCCTTGTCCAAAACTGAAGCACAGACACGCACTCATTCATTCCCTCAGAGATCACATATATGGCATATTTTTTATTGATTGTTGCAGCCAAATATGCCTCATTTTGCAGCAGATATTTTAAAAAAAAACAACTTACCCTGAACAACATCCCAATGGCAGCATATGAAGACACACACGCACAAAGACACACGATGCCCCACAGTACTCAGATCACACACACCTTCAAAAGAACACAATCCTAGTCACAACTTATGAATATACAAATGCAATTGTTGATTTATTTTTGACAATACTATTGTGGAACTGATGAATCGGCGGCGGACACAGCAGTGCGGCGGTAATCTAGCGGCGGCCTCCATCTTCCCACAACTCAGGGGAAAGTTCCGGAGCAGCGTCTCGGTCCAGACAGAGGATTCAATTGTTCTAAAGGGAAAGCGGACGAGACCGACAGTGTGGCAGAGCAACTATGACAAGGCAATCTGGACTTTCCTCCACGGTTGCGCCTGGAGACGCGGGAGGAGTCGCTCACAATGGGAGATGCATGACTCTGCTCTTCGTCTTCATTAATGCCGTCGAGGAAGCCGCCATTCGAGCAGACGATACAAGGACAAGAGCAGAAACAACAACAAGATAATCGTGTTTCTTCAGACGGAGAGACGCCGCCACACAAGACCTTTAGTCTGGGGGTAATGGAGAGGGCTTCGCTGTCTGCTCGGTCAGGCCGCATTACCACCATCAAAATTGGGTTTCAGTTGGGCGAGCTAGTTATCATCGAGTGGGTAGAACTCTTCTCCGTCTCCAACACTGTCTCTACACGTCCCAAACTTCTCCACGACTCCCTCTGACAAACTCATTCCAATCCTCTCCAAATGACCAGCTGAACCTCATCCGCGAAACCTTTACAGTGAGAGTTGCTTACCGTGAACCAGGCGTGTCAGAGTCCACCACGGGACCAGGGGTTTTTCAAGCCGTGGATTTGGATCAGCAGAGAGAAAATACAGAGACGGTTGTTGACCTGTGTTTCTGGATTCCTCGCACTTTTTTCAAACGCAGATTCCTCCCAGTCACCACGAATCTGCTCAGCAGGCAAATGTATCTATAAAGCTGGATTCTGGCGCCTGAAGGCGACCGGTGTGCTCAGCACAAACCTCCCGACTCACACTCAAGTTGTCGAATATGGAGCCAAATAGTGACGACTGCACAGCTGGGACTCACTTTTGTTTGTGTCAGTTTGTCTCACTGCCAACCTGGCGACAGGACAATGAGTCAGAATCTAGCTAGCAGCGCGAGGCTAATCCACTTCCTGTACACAGAGTCAAAAGGATCTGCTGAGTTGTTTGGGAGTCAGGGGTTTAATCTGTCACCCCATGGCACTTGCTTCTGTCACACGTGTGTGATTCAGCAATGAGTACAACCCACTTCATGCTGTCAAAGCGAATCACTCAGGTGTGTTGGACTCAAATGATCACGTACAATCGAGCAGACGTGTGTGATTCAGTGCATCCAGGAGTCCATGCCACATGATGACACCTCACTTCCTGTCAGAAGATCTGACTCTCTTTATTTATGCCGTGTGTCTGGAGGCAAATTGATCTCAAAGCATTTGTTACACAGTTTATGATCATTTTAACTCAATGTCTGCTCCGGTGGATTTGGGGTTAAGAGTGAATAGAGAAGCAGAATATGACCACTTCAGATGTGATGTACTTCCAGTGAATCACTCAGATATGTGGGACTCTGTGAATTGGACAAGTCATTTGAAGCTCAATTTCTTACTCTGGCATATTAGATCAGTGTTTTTCAACCTTATTTTTAAAGCCACGACACTTGGTTTATTGAAAAAATCCTGAGACACACCAACAATGGTACCTCAGGCAAAGCACAGTTGTGCTTAAAGTCTTGTAGAAAATCGGTTTTAACTTGTGAGCTACTGACACTCAGCTATTTTTCCAAGCTATTAGCAGGAACAAATTGCCACCAGAAATGTGTTGGCAATATGGTGAAATATATCATGATTTTATTATTTTTTGCATGATTTTATTGTAGTTTTCAGTGTCCAGACAAATCTTTAACATTCTTTGCCTCAGCTTGCTTCATAAGAACAATGATTCTTTCTCACTATACATTTCGGAGCGCATTTGTTTGGTTCTGCATTTAGTTTTTAGCCAACATTTAAACAATGAAGCAAACCTTGATAGTCTACGAGTGTCAATAAAGTTTTGAAGTGAGACGTTAACGTTCAGTCATGAAGGTGTGTGGTCAAGTGAGAGGAGAAGTTAGAGACGTTTCACCGGCTTCTTCGCTGTGAGAGTATGGGAAGAGGAGCGTTGCACAGAATGAATAGACGAAATGTGACCGAATCCATGTGATCGCCTCACGTTGGTAGATCATCAACACATTCTAGACAAATGAGGTGAAACTGGATCATTTCCCACGGCTCACCTGACACTCTCTCAGGGCACACTAGTGCACCGTGTAGGCCAGTTGAGTCACGGAGAGCCACATAGGTTTGTGTGACTCAGTACTCGAGTCTAACCCACTTCCTCTAGAGCCACTTGAGTCCCACACACTGTCCAGAATGACACACACACTGGGATGTTTGGGACGCTCCATGAGGTTAAATTCCCTGTTACTCCTGCGAGAACTGCTTCCTGTTAGTCACTTCATGAGCTCCAGACTCCTTGACCTTCAGCTCTCACCAGATCGCTTCCTGCTGACGCGTACACTGATCACAATCAGCAACTTTTAACGTAAGAGCAAGACTCTTGATGGGAGACAGATGGATGGCGAAACTCATTCAGGGAATAAGAGATGTTAATTGAGCAGAACCTCGAAGCGGTCGGGTCATAAAACCTGCCTTTTGCTGCATTGTTTGAAATGTTAAAAAGCAGGCGGCCAGAAGGAAGTGCTCACCTCAGGTCTTGGTGCATGAACACACCAGAAGTGGGTGTGAGGGAGCAAAGCTTCGATTCCCCTCTCTCTTCAAGTATGAATGAGGCGGAAGAGGAGAACACTGCGTCCAGACAGATGGCTGATGACTCCTATAGTGATGACCCGAGGAAACAGAGCTGCTTGTTCTGTGCGTGGAAACTTCTGAGTCTCATGCCTTCCACTCTCCGTTGAAATTCTGGAAACTAATTTGCCACAAACTCACATTCCACTTTGAACTGCAGCTGAGATAATACTACGACCTTACTCTTACTGACTCTTACTCTTACCACCTTACTGACGGTGCTATAAATGCCAAGTGATACAGTTAATGTGCAGTGCGACAGGAGCGCCTGAATTCTCTTATTGATGATGCTTAGCTACTGTGCCAAACCATGTATGAAAAAAGTGTACACAAATGGTTTGTTTTGAACGGTTTGACTCAGTCAGTCAGCAGGTGGGAACTCCGATTGGCCTCATGGGTTCAAGTTCAGTCGTCTCTTAATCACTTTATTGGCTTCAAAGTAGTTCTATCGCTGCCATTGTCATATCCTGGATAAGCTACACTTCCTGAGTCATCTTTGGCAATTTGCCCTCTGGTTTCCTCCCACTCGACACGGCCAACACAACCCCTGAGAAAGTCAATGAGATTAACTTGTGTGGCTCACAGTGGCAGCTCAACTCTGAGTCTCTCGCTCTTGACTTCCAAACTAAATGAAGCGCTTTCCTCCCAAACACTTGTGATGCCGTTCTGTCAGTCATGACCCAGAGTTCGGGAAGGGAAACAAGTTGAGAGGAAAATAAAAAGGCTCTGTCTCCTGGCAATCACACAAACACTCCTTTCACGAGCAAACAGAAATCCGCAGATGACGCACCTCAGACTGTCGGAGGTGCATTGTTTCCCAACTAGATGAATGTGACGCTGACAGTGATTGAGTTCTATATTTTGGGAGGAAAACCGCGGCTCTTTACATCCGCTGGGCTCAGAGAGCGCCATGACTGTGACTCCAGACTTCTGCGTGTGAGTTATTTTGCTTGTACAACAAGCAGTGTCGCAGTGGAATCCACATGGAATCCACATTTTGCTTTTGACGTTGTCACACTAGGCCAAAAACATCAAACACAACGACCAGAAGGAAGGACAGTATAAAAGAAAGCACTCAAAGCAGAAGGCACCAGACCCCAAAGAAACACCAAATTTACCATCGGAGCCGAAATACAAATTAAAAAAAAGACACAACGCCCAGAAAAGAACTGGATTTGGTTGAGCTTTACGATGTGAAGTTTGGAGCCTAAAACTTTTTTGTTTTTGGCCATCAATTTTAATTCTATATTCATTCATTTTTCGGTATTGTTTGCTTAGTAATTTGTGTTTTTTCTTCGACACCTTTGTTTTTCTTCATTTGAGTTCTGTTTACGACAGTATGTGAAATGTCATTGAGGATGGAACATGTGTCCGTCTAATGGGCTTGCAAGGGAAGATTGTGTAGTTTGGAGTCGCTGTTTTTACAGTTGAAATTTTGCCATGGTTTTTCTTCACATTCAGCTTTTGAGTCCAGAGTGATGGACAGAGATGAGCGGTGGTGAAGAAGAGAGTGCAGGCAGGGTAGAGACGACTGTGACGTCAGAGCAGCTGCGAGAGTGAAGCTTTACGAGACTTCAGTTCAGTATTGGCAATGAGTGTATCAGAGGGACACGCAGAGAGGTTTGGACAAAGTTGGGCAGAAGGCTTGGACACATAGAGAGAAGAGGGTATGATGGACCAGGAGATGAAGGAGAGAAAGACAACAGGAGGGATGGAGGAGAGTGATCAAGGCAGATTAAGACAAAGGACATGTGGCAACCCCAGATGCTGAAAGGTACAATTCTCCAATTGTACTTGTTGCTGCCTTTTACTTTCATCCAGCATGAAAGTTTCAAGTGATTTATTTGGTGACTACTGTCAGCAGTTCTCTGTTTGTTCAAGGAAGAAGCCAACTGTTAGTGACCCCAATTTCAATTTTTCTTTCTTTTTTTCTTTCTCGTTGACAGTCAACCGCAACGTTTTTATATTTATTATTTTTGACAATCAAAACGATAAAGGTTTCTGCTGCATTTGCACGATGATTTGTACTTTCAGGTTTTTATATTTGGATTTGGTTGTGTAGTTTAACGCTGATGTAAAAGCTAGTTTGCTTATGTGTATGATGAGGTTTTTTTTAATCACTGCTGCTCACTCACCGCCTGTGTTGCACGTGCTCAACGTCACAGTTTGCTGCTGCTACAAGCGCTGCCCTACAGTGGACTTGGTTTTCACAAAAAGTGGAACCAGAAAAAAACGGAAGCACAATGAAACAACCAAAAGCACAATTTAAACAAAAGCACAATTCCAAAAACAGAATCACAAAATTGATAATAGCAATTCCAGAAGCCCAATTGAGTTGACCCTGTGGGGCCGCCATACTGCTCTCATTGGCTGGACCTGAGCGGCTACACTGGAATAAGGCTTTACGGGGAACAGAATAACTTATTTTACTAGTCGTGTGTGTGTTTTCACATTAGTATATTAGCTGTATATGAAGCGCAGAAAGGCTTGTCGTGCAGCACTGACTGATCCGTGTCATTTACAGTCTCATTTTCTGTTGAAGTGATGATGTCGTGAGGAAGAGCCGTGGGTCGGGGGCCCCTCCCTCCCTTGAAGGCTGGCAGGCGGCGAGATGAAACTTGGCGCCTGGAGGAAACCCACGCGCCGCAGCTTCACTGGAAATGAAGTTCTCTGACTGAAATAGGTCGCTCTGCAAACCTTTCAACCGGAGAGGAGCTTCTCCCTGACCTTTTATGGGTCAAACAGAACGTGGCCGAGGGAGTTCGTCCAAGAAATGTCAGACTTTTTTTTTCTTCTTCTTTCAAAACTGAATCCCGAATCTGGTTTGGCGTTAATGACCTTGTAATTAGCTGCTGATGCTGCGGTGGCTGATAAACCGGCTGCTGATAAGCGATCGGACTGACAGGACACTGGCCTCTTGCTCCGCCACGCACACACACGCGCGTTTGTTTTTCTATCCTTGTGAGGTTTCTCATTGCTACAACCCTTTCCCCAGCCGCTCCCCCTGAACCTTACCCTCCAAAACACATGACTCACCTGAACCAACCTGGCAGAGAGTGATGGACAGAGATGAGAGGTGGTGAAGAAGAGAGTGCAGGCAGGGTCGCCAGAGCAGCTGCGAGAGTGAAGCTTTACGGGACTTCAGTTTAGTATTGGCAATGAGTGTATCGGAGGGACACGCAGACAAGTTTGGGCAAAGTTAGGCAGGAGGCTTGGACACATAGAGAGAAGACACCCACTTATAACAACCCTGTTATTCTGAAGTCTTCACCCTCAAATTGAGGCTTAACCTCGTAGGATCCAGCCAAATGTCCCCAGAATGTCATACGGTCCTCCCAAGGATAGTGTTTTGTCAAGAACTGGTCTGCACAGAGTAGAATAACCAAGCCACCACGCAGCTGTGTGCAAACACACGCACAAACAAGTGTTCATTTGGGGAAAAACAACAGTGAAATTTGTGATTTCTCTGAATTCCAGCCACGTCTCGGGTTTGCTCCCTTCTCACCACATTTCTGCAAATAGACACGATGATACACACACGCGCACACACACAAACGCACGCACCCTAGGCTGCCTTCAGGCTCGAGACGTCAGAGAGAAACTCATTTTCAGCAGATAAGGAGAGAAAACATTTATATTCCATGGATACTCAAGGTTACATAAGCAATTTATATTATTTTATTTCTCTTCCCAGCTGTCTGACGAAATGATCCACCTTCCCGCCATCATCAAAGAGATCTCACTCAATCAACAATAATGCTGTGTGTGTGTGTGTGTGAAGCGGCTTCAATCAGCCGTTACTACTCAGAGACTTTGGAAACTTGACTGCTGGCTACAGACGGGAACCTAGGTCGGAAAGTGCCGCTGGATTTTCAAGTTTTTCCTCCTTGAGAACGGTTGTTGTGCAGTTTAGGTCGTCGTTGCGGAGTCATCACGTCATGAGCGCAAGCCTCCGCTGATGTTTCATTCATGTTTCACTCATTATCCTGCGCTGATTCACGAAGCAGCGGAGTCCAGACCAGCTTCTTGGGTTACACATTCTCACTCCCCCATCGACTGTATTCCACTTCTGCATCCTATGTTGACAGACAGAAGTTGAGGTTAGATAAAGTGTGGAATGGTAAACCTTTTGCTCTGACTCTCACAAAGCACCTCATAGACCTTATGTTTCAGTCATGGTGACCTCTAAGGCACCGTCGCTAAAGGGCAAATCAGTGTCTGTTCAGTCTGTCAAGTAGGTTTCCTGCTGCGATTTTTAATGTCCAGCAGCTGTCAGTATTCAGTGACACAGTATCAGCACAGTGTGTCGTTGTGTTGAAACGCTTTATGATGCCTCATTTACCCATCACTACCAACAGCCACTCATTTATGGGGCTGGTGCAGATCAGGTGAAGTGACAAGGCTTGAGCAGTTGGATAATCCAGAGCTAGTACCCAGACTTGGATGTGTCTGGGTTCATTGCTGTAGAACCGGTCATAATTCCAGAAAGAAGTCGTGGTTCTTTGTTGCAGGAAAGTCGAGGTGGATCTTGTGGTCTCAGTGACTGAACTGTTGCCTTTATTGTTCCAAACATCTCCGGCTGTAGAAGGTACACTTGTGGCCTCAGACAAACTTGAATGGTAGAATCCCAGACATGTTCCTGCTCTTTCAACGGTGAAGTTTTATAGTTTGAAAGATGAAGGTCAGAGGTTGGAGGGGAGAAGTGATGTGCTCATCCAAAGATTTCATTATCCTCCGCTGCTTCTGCACCAAAATGGAAGTGTTTCTCTGTGACTGTGTGAGAGAGAGATGGAATCACAGAGGAGCTCTGATTGTGCCGTCCAATCACTGACTAGAACAGAGAAATGTTCCCGCGCTTCCCGAGTCCGATCAGATCCTTGATTGACCCGTTCGTCGGCATCTCCGGCTGCTCCTTTTCTCACTGTACTTTTTGAGAGAAGCACAGACTCCATGAGGCGAAATGTTAACAAATCCTCCTTTTCACAAGTGACGGACGATTTCAAATGCAGCGCCTTGATTTCTGGAGATTTATCAATATCCATTTTTCTCGCTGTGGTCCGCGACCGTCCATCGATCAAGCTTGAGCGCAGGCTTTTCCGTTCGGCTGGTGAATCAAAAGAAGAAGAATCACGAGCAGATCCTCAAATTGGAGCCGGAGGAGAGAGAAACAAACAAAAAAAACATCATCTGTCACTGGAGACATCATTTTCCTGCATTGTTTGTCTGCAGCAGTAAAACTCCCGCTGAAATGACTTGTCACGGAAGTTATGAAGGCGATAAACTCATTCAGCAGGACGTCAGCGGCAAGTGAGCAAACTGCAAAAGACCAGAACTTTGTTGAATTTCTACTTTAATTTCGCCACTTATTCCCCCAATTTTCACGTATATATCTGGACGTCTTACTGTGTTACCTGGTGATGGGTGGATGAGGTATCGTGAAACAGTATTGCAGGGCTGATGAAACTATTTTCAGAGGCCACTAGATGGCGCTCTTGGTTTAGAAATGATGTGAGGGTTCATTGACCTAGTGCAAACGTTTTACAGCAGACATTGTGACATACTCATTTCTGATCATATCCTTCTAGTTCATGCCCAATGACAGCCACAATACCGTAATCTCTGACCAACACCTGAGATTCTATTGTCCTGTATCGCTTCTCTTTCACTCCTATTGCTGCTCTGTCATCAGTCGTCTCCACCCCTTCACTCTCTTCTTCACCTCCTGAAAATAGTGTTTTTACAAGTCATTTGAAAGCAGACACCAGGCCAGCAATGTTCCCGCTATGTGCGCAGTTGAACACTGCTGATATAATCTCAGCGCACAAAAACATCTACACGGCGCCACAAAAATGAATCCTGAATTGAATATAAATCACCACAATTTCCGAACTTCGGGGCTTCTTGTCGTCGGGAAATAAAGCCTTGTGACAATAGAACAATAAAATGAAGCACCAACTGTGCTGTTCGACCGTGTGTATCCTTCCCCGCCGGCATGTTCCACCTGTCCTCCGGTGCAGCGGTGCTTAAGACCATCCACACAATGGAACAAACAGCGACTAGAAGAGCTGTTGTGTTGGAGTTGGTTGATGTTTAAAAGCTGAAGTCGCTCGTGGTTGGTCAAAATGTACATATGCACTGAGCCAATTGGGGCGGCGGAGTTACGCACAGGAGAGAGAGAATCGTTGCAACGCGTGTACTCTCTGTGTATAATACACAGAGAGTACACGCTAGTCAGGTGAGGAAATTAACAGTGTAGTGAGTGACAGAAACCTGTTCCTTCTTCATTTTAGCCAGATCCACACTTCACACTGTTACATGAGGAGCGGTCAGAGAATACGGTGGCCTCAAGTGGACAAAATTCAGTCTCACAGCAGACAGACTCATGAGCCTCATCAACCCATGTCAGAAAGGATAATGTTTGTAAAAGTTGCTTGAAGTTCTTTGATATCCAGCGTCCTCAATGGTGTAATGTGACTTCAGTGACTAGAGTTAGTTTACTTACAGTACTGGTATTTAATATTGAATATACTACATTATGATTCTGTTGAACAAATATATAGAGAATCTATACAATTCAAAGACAATTGAAAGGCTTTTATTTTTACATTTCACCCATTTTCCATTCCTCAATGGGTGTAAATTGTAAATATATATTTTTTTTATATTTTTAAATGCTTATAAACTAATACAGCTGTCACCACAGCGGACAACGACAGGTCGCTCCCAGTGGTCCAGAGAGTTTGAGTCCGAGCGTTTGCTCAGACACATAAAACATTCGAGGGAAGAAGGCCCGCTAGTATTCCAAAATCAAAGGTGGAAACTTCTGAACCACCTAAAACATGAATAAGGCTTTGATGTAAAAAGGAATAAAAGATCGGACATAAACAGAGGGATTTGTGTTGACATGTTCAGGAACCAGTCATTGCTTCTCGAGCATGAAAACAGGATTTTCGCAGGAAGAGCACATGGCTTGGTGGCAACATGGCAGTGACACTCATCCATCTCTGTCCGCTCTGGTTCACAACACAATCGATACATGTGAGCAGCGGCTCTCTGGGCCCAGCTAACAAAGGGAAGGAGAATAATCATGAGCCGTCCGCTACAATGAGACGCGCCCTCAAGTTGGCTGAATTCTCTTTCATCATTGACAGTCTTCGTGGAAAAAATCCATTCAGCAGATGAGCAGCCGCAATGGATTGATTCAGAAGCATCGATAGTCGTCTGTACAAACAATGGTGCTGCAGTCAGACAGAGCACTTCCACGTTCAAGTTTGTGCAGCGCCTGTCTTGAGTGCGCCACCACCGCCGCCGCCGTTCATTTCATCTTCCAGGAGTGACGGAGTCTTTATTCTTCCCAAGAAGCTGCCGCAGTTTTAGAAGTGGGTTAATGTGGGAGCTGTCATGTTACGCCATTAAATTTATACCTGTTATGGAGCGACTTGTCTAATGGCGACTGGAAACACGCCAAGATTGTTCGGTGGGGATTTATGGAAGAGGTGGCACAGTGTGTCACGGCCGGACGTTTTTGAAGCCGCTTCTGCTTTTCTCATTAAAAGTGGCAGGCAAAAGAAGGACTCTTTTTTTGTCCCACAATGAGAAGCAGAAACAGCAAACATGAGCTGCAGTGATGCACCTGTTGAATGTGCTGAGAAAAATAGCCTCACGGTTGCGGGTTTGATACCAGCTTGAACCTCTTGCTTGCTGGTGCTTTTAAGGGATTAAAAGGATGAGAATAAATGAGACCAGTTCCTTAAGTCAAATGATTGGAAAACAGCCCATAGAAAGTCTGTTTTGTACAATAATGTTGAAGGAGCCAGAGTCAGAGTTGTCTGCAGATGAAACGCTACTTAACCCTTCAGGCACGATTGTCACAATATGGCGACAGGCAGCTTCGTGGCATTTAAACAAGCCAAGCTGAAGCAACTAGGGAGCCTGATGTAGTCACGGCTTTGCACAAGCAAATGGCAATAACTTCAACCTGAGCAACATTTGTGGGCGGGTTTCTATTGCAGTATTGGAGAACATGAAGTTGAGCATTTACCCTTGGACCGGTATACCATACAACTGTAGAATGAAAGAAAACAAATGTTTAACATACAGATGGACGGATTGACCTCTCTGACAGTCAAAACACAGCGGCCTCCGGGTCGTTTAATACGGTATTCCATCTCCATTACCTGTTTAACGGCTCCGGCTCATGGTGGCTTGGGGGCTACTGTGGCGTTTGGAGGCTCTGATACAGTAGGTCTGGTCATCTGTGACCACAGCCGCAAGGACATCTGACCAAAGTCAAAATTAATCGATATAGAATATTTGTGAATGACCGTGCAGCTGTCAACGCCCACAAAAATTTAGAGAGGGAACTTTTATGAAATGCTTTATCAGATGAGTTTTACGATTATAGCTCCTTCTGTTCACCAAAATTTACGGCGAAATAAAGAGTACAAAACAGTGGAAAAGGAGGAGGACACCATTACCGTAACTCTCAGATTGGACAGTGAAGAACACTCCCATAAAACTCTTGTTGAAGTTCTGAGCAGCACCTACCCTCGTGATCCGAGGTCATAAGAACAACGGAGGGAAAATGGGCCGCCTGTTAACCGACATCGCAGGTCAAAGTAAACGCCTTCAAATTGGACCCTAATGTGGCGGAATAGCCATTCAGAGATGCTTTGTCACCATTAACGCCGCGGCAGGAGGATTCTGCAAACGCGGACAAATGCACGCGGTGAGCGAAGAGGGGATTTAATGTACAAAGAGGATTAGCGAGTCAAAAGTACTTTGACTTGAGCTGAGCGGGAGAGCAGGTAAAGAGCTGCGGGCAGAGGTAGCCGTAATACTCTCGGGAACTGGAACACCAGACGTATTTATTGGCACCCTGTGACGTGTGGGTCTGACTTGGCTGCTGTGGAGTTGATAGCATAGCAGTGCAGTGTGACTGACACCTGCCGCTGAAGAACAACTCACAGGCTGTCCTTCTTATGAGGTGGGATGCGTAGCCTGACACTTTTGTCCACCAGACGGCTCCCTGGTGCCAAGACTTCTAGGCATCCAATGCCAATCCAGTTTGTCCCGGTTATGCTAGCAACAGGTCCCTTTTCTGCAGTCCAGCCTTGCATCCCCATTGAGTGTGGTACCCTTTATGGTAACGTAAGGATGTCACGCTGTTTCATTCATTGTTTGCGGCTGCGGCAAACATATTTCCTGCTCAGGTTGTGGCTAATACTTAGAGTGAATAACAGCGCGATCCAGTATGAGACAGAAATAGAAAACTAAATTTAGTGGGTGTGGCTAATATTCCAGTGCACTCTATAGCCCAGAAATTACGGTACATATATTGTTTTTTTGGTAACGTTTGCTTACTCTTGTCCAAGGCAGCTGTGGGCGTGTCTGTCTGCACATCATTTCCACACCAAGAAATAAGAAATGGCCTGTTTTGGCTGTTAGTCTGACCTTAAAAAAATAAAGTTAATACAAAAAATATAATGTTTTACATTCTTTCTTATATCGGAAAATAATTCTTAAAAACCACGGCTTTGACATTATGATTTTCTAGAACGGAAAAAGGCCCAAAAAAAAAAAAAAAGATTAAACCCTGCTATTTTGTGGGAAACAAACCAACGAACAAACAAAAAGCCCTGCAGTAGATTTAAGACTCAACAAGACAAAAAAAGTGTTGAAGTCAAATATGTATTTTTGCGTCAGTCAAGATGTTCATACAAATGAAGCAAAAGGTGTAGTTGTTTCCAGCAGTTCTACAAGTCTTCTCCTGAGTTTCACCAGTCGTGAGTCACCATTAAATTTCTCCTTATTCACTCCCAGTATGATGACAGTGGCAGAAACTTCAAAGGGAGAGTGCTGGCCACTAAATTTTTTATTGGAATGGCAAATGTGACCCAGCAGCCAAATGTAAATGTGTTCTTCTCCTTGCGAAATAAAAAATCAAATTCACTGTCATCTCTGATGCACACGTACTGTAGTGTGCCTTTGGAACTGTGGGAGGAAACCAGAGTGCGCAAAGACAAACCACCTGTGAGATTTTCCCGCCACGGGTCAGAGCCAGACCTGAGCGATGGATGATGTCATCATTGCCAAATTTCCTCAGCGAAACAGTGTGGTTATTATGGCTGTTTACCGACTGGGAACTGGCTGCGCCCTCTGCCGAGCTAATGGTCCTGCTGAGTTCTGCTGACAGCGCTAGTTATTTTGGGGTCCGTGTATCTTCCCCATCCAGCTGCAGACGCATCAGCCTGCAGAGCTCAAAGTGTCCACATCTGCAGCCAGACAGTTTGGCGCTCTCATTATTGCCGCTGAGTTTCTGCTGGTGATAGTGAAGTTGTGTTGCTCTGTAAAAGTGAGAAAGATTGCCGTGTGTGCACTTTTCCAAAGAGCTGCTTCCCTTTACTGTCTGCTGTTTACGTCTGAGTCTGTGACTGATGCCAAGGCTTCAGCTGGCGTCTGTTCGGCTGGCGTTTATCACCACTTTGAACCTGCCATTGTGACTTTGTCTGGCCACCAACTAGTCACACGTGTCCCCGCAGGACTCGCCCACCCAAACAAAGCAGCGGTTACGTGCCATCTATCTGCGTTAAACAAATCTTTTTTTTTTTCTTTTTGTGCTCTAAGTGCCGTGGGAGAGCAGCCAGGATGTCAAGCTACGGCAGCCTTTCATTATGCTAACTTCGATTTCCTCACGTCTCTTCTTCTTGCTGTGACCTGGATTTCCGTCTTCCTCCTCAGTCGCAGGAGATCCAGGTCCAATTCTTTAAATGTACTTCAAGGGGATGCATAAATGCCCCTCCCCCTCAAGTGGCTGCGACCCAGGAAGTTTGACGGATGATACAGCTGTAACGGATGACTCATTCTTTTGGAAACAGACTTTCTTTTTGGCAGCTGCCTCCTTTTGTCACTCATAGTTCCGCTGCTTGAAACTTCACTTCAATGAAAGTCGCTTCTTTTACCTGCCTCAGTGAACTCTGGTGCTCACTAGAGTATGATTCTCATCAGAGGTCCACAGACTGTCAATAACTGTTGAGCTAATGGCTACAATGTAAACACAGTTGCTCTTCAGTCTTTTGTCAGGGTTTTGCACGCAGGAGCTAGTCCCTGTTCATGCAACTGTGTCTTCACGTCAACAGCCGACTCTAAGTGGCGGTAAATCAGGGCCTGCAGTTTTGAACCCAGAAACACAGGGTTGAGTCAAAAAGGAAGACAATTGAAGCACAAGAAAGAGAGAATTTAAGATGAAAAAATGGTTCTTTTAATCTGAAAGACAGACAATTTAAAGTTTTGAATCATAAAAAATAGGGATGAAAACAACGTAATAATAATAAAGTAGCATAATAAATAAAGCAAAACCAAAATTGGCAGCAACATGCAAAAACTTTTCATCTCAAAAAACAGCAATGAAACAATAAAAAAAGCGTTTTGAATTAAAAAAAAGAGGCCCGAGAAATGCTTGCAATTGAAGCATACAGACCTTTGATCTAAAAAAATAATAACAATGAATCCGAACAATTTTGATATTAAAAAAGGTAATTGAAGGAGGAAAAAAAAGATTCATTTTGGAAACTTTATGTTGAGTGTGAAATGTGGAATTAAAATCCTAACTTTACATTATTATTATTATTATTATGCATTATAATTTTTTTTTTCCCTGAAAGGGTCTTCAGCTTACATCCTCACTTTTCTATCCTAAGCTGGTCACCTGCACGTCCAGATGACCAGACTGTTCTCCTGAGGCTTGAGCCTGAGTGTGAGCAGTCGACTCCTGTGGACGTTCTCTGTCCTCCTCCACTGGTGTAGTGTCCCAGGGGAGCGGCAGAAACCAGATGAGCTGACTTGTCTATTTATCCATTGTATTTTCTATCCTAAGAGCCAAGCTCTGCCTCCAGGGCGGCATTAAATAAGAGGTCATGAACAACAAGGAGTTGAAGGCATTTGATCTTCATGAGCGTTGTTTGGAAAATGAACCAAAGATTGTTTCCTGCTCACAATTGGCCGACGTGAAGACACCATTGCAGCACGTTGTTCTTTACGCTCATTTCGGAGTTTCGCAGTGAGGGGTGCAAGAACGAACAGAGCAAGTGGCCTGACATCAGCGGTGGTTGTGGGCGAGTGGCTTCGCCTGCTGGGCTCCTGAAACAACACAGAAAGTTGTGATGAACAAATGAGTCCTGCCTGCTTGGTGTCTCCTTCAGACTGAAACTTCATTTCCACTCCGCTGTTGATTTATTTTCCTTTTCCTTCATCCAATCAGACACAGCGAATTAACCCCGCTGCGTGCGTGCGCGCTCCTGTGTGTGTGCGTGTTTATATAATGACATTGTGGACGCACGCGGCGGCTCCATTAAAAATAAATCATTCGATTTTAGGTGGGAGACATATTGAGGTGAGTGTAAGTCAATCCAATAACCTTTGGTGCGAGATTGTGTGTGTGTGTGTGTGTGTGTGTGTGTGCGCGTGTGTGTGTGTGTGTGCGTTGACAGCTAATGTTGTTAGCGCTGAAACCTGGCTGCCAGCCACATTTCCCAGCATGCATCACTCATCTAAAAGTGGCTCTCACAGCTGTTTGGTTGAATTTAAATCAGCATTTTCTGACCTGGTTGTTGGCCCGCGAACTTTAACACTAAAAGTGATGACGTCAGCAACAACTTTGGGGACAAGGTGGTGGACGTGGGGCACCTGAGGTGAGACAACTGAGTTCTGCAGCAGCTGGGGACAGGTGGTGAATGGACTTGACTCCAGGCTGAAGTGCCCTTGAGCAAGACAAACGTTCCGCAGGGGATGGTGTTAAGAGAGGGTTGAGAGGAGACTCTCAGTTTAGTTTGTCAATGAAAAAGGAAACGAAAGGGAATCCATTTGCCCCATTGGTTGATCTTATGGCTATTGATCCAGCTAAACTCCTGCAAGGGTCCAGACCAGGAGGCAGTCAGCCATCTTGTATTTTGAGCCGTAAGAGATGGTCACGTATCACTGTTCATCCTGCAAATGATTCAACTCTGCTGACTTTTACAGAATCAATTCGACCTTCGGAAATGAGTCGTTGTGTATCTGTGTCTGGTCAGTGGAGCGGGATTCTAGAAATATGTGGGAGTAGGTCAGCAGTACAGTAGCTTCCTCTGCTCCTCAGATAGACGTCACATGACGTGGCTCTGGGGGAAGTTTGGGGGGGGGACTATAGCCATGGAGCAGAGCAGAGACGAGACTGAGCATTTTGGAGTCAGAGCCAGCTGTGATTTCCGGAAAAAAGGAAGCACAGGATTCTGTGACTAAACAGTCCTGTGACCATCTCTAGACTAGAAAACAATAAGACGGGAAGCCTGACCTGGCTCATGGTGAAGAGGGAGCTGAGTCACATGACGAAGCTCTGGATTTACCGATCAATCTACGTTCGCACCCTCAACTATGGTCACGAGCTTTGGGTAATGACCGAAAGGATGAGATCGTGGATACAAGCGGCTGAGATGAGTTTCCTCCGCAGGGTGGCTGGGCGCACCCTTAGAGATAGGGTGAGGAGTTCGGTCATCCGGGAGGAGCTCGGGGTGGAGCCGCTGCTCCTCCACATCAAGAGGAACCAGCTGAGGTGACTCGGGCATCTGATCCGGATGCCCCCTGGACGCCTCCCTGGGGAGGTGTTCCGGGCATGTCCTACCGGGAGGAGACCCCGGGGAAGACCCAGGACTCGCTGGAGAGATTATGTCTCCGGTCTGGCCTGGGAACGCCTCGGGATCCCGCAGGAGGAGCTGGAGGAGGTTTGTGCGGATCGGGAAGTTTGGGCTTCCTTGCTCCGAATGCTGCCTTATGACCCAACCTTGATCACAGCTGTTAGACACTGTAGGATGTTCACAAACTCGGAGCTAGTTCCCAGTTCTAACGCGTTCATGACTTATAAACTGTTATGTAACAATGGTGAACATTTCACTCACGCACGATCATGTGTGTCTGACCAGCTTAACAAATGGAGCACCACAACCGCTCACTCTGCCACACATTGATAAAAAGGTAACCCTGGACCACATCAATCCTGGTCGCAGTTTGTGTTGCTCCAAACATTGTTAAACGCATTTAAAAAGACTAATGTCCAGGGAAAACTGTGACTTGACCCCTCACGTTTGTGTTGCATCTTTTCACAAACTTTTTATTCACTGAAGAAAAAAATATTGATCCAAATAACACAGATGAATCGCTGTCAAGGTTCTTTCACAGGGAACATTTTTCTGCATTAATTCCAGGCGCAGCTCATGATGTGATGTTAGCACCAAAACATCCATGATGAAGGAGAGTGAGGGAGACTGCGCTGACAGATGGAAAACGTCAGGATGGAAACACAAAAACACCATTCTGTGCATGATATTTAAACTTATCTGGACAGATTCAGGTGAAATTTCACCATTCCATAGTCAAATCTTAAACTTCAGATGAATCACAAAGCCTCTATTTAATGTGTCATATTTAATCTGGATTTCTTGTTTGTCTGTTGGTGTCAACTGAGCGTGTCGTTCATCTGATGGCACTGCCACCATGTTGACACTTCAGGAGTGGAATGGAGGAGACAGTTTATACATTTTGGAAATTGACTGGACGCACTTGATGCTCTCATGTCAGTACCAGAAGAGAGTCCGTACAGGTGTGTATCACTTAGACTTTCCTCACTGGTTTTCAAAACTGTGTCAGATGATATCGAGGCATTCCTGGCTCACACCAAGCATCAGGAGCTAAGGCTGTGGGGAGGTGGAGGCCACTCTGGATCATGACTACTGAAAGGTTTGGCTTCAAAAACTGAATCAGGACTGTTGTAACAGACTTCTGACAGCTGCGTGAAAACACCACCAGTCTTCTCCAGCAGGTTGGAGTGATGAAAGACTTATCTCACCTGGTGGTACAGGGGTTTGGCTGGAGCAATGCCAGTGGAAGGGGAAGGGCTTGAAGTGTGGGGGCTGGTTTGAGGAACGGAACGGGCAGTACAGAATCCAGCATCATGGGCCGAGCGGTGACTCAGCAGAGACAATGAAGCGCCTGACACCAGAGCCGGCGGTGGTCCAGGTGGAAGATGGATGCGGTCTGGCGCAGGTTAGCCTGCTCTGACACACTCAGTGGCACGCGCAGCGGCGTCGCGGGCAGATGGCCCAAGCGGTGGCCGTCTGTGGCGAATGCAGCGGCGTCCTCTGTGGGTGATGTGATGGATGCGGCTCGGCGGCAGCCAGGAGCGGCTCACATTGATCCTGCGCTCTAATGAGGCCCAGACTCGTCTGAGCTTTTAGCGAGATGAGGATTCGAAATTGGGAAACTCAGCGAGGGAAGAAAAGACACGGTTGTCTGGAGTTTTGGTAGCGCTCAAAATAGCACACTTATGGGTTCAGTTTCATTCATGAAAAATGGGCTTCAAAGCATGAAGGAAAGAGACTTCCTTCTGTTTGTGGACCTTCCTGCCATGAGAATCTGCCTCTCAGTTCCTCCATGGCCTTCCTTTGTTTGGAAAGAGTTGACCAGCACCTCCCCACATCCAGAAGCCCCCTCCCTCTCTCCCTCCAGGGGTGTTCCCGCGTCTAGTTTGAACACCTCAAAGGAGTCCATCCACCCATTCACCCACCCATCCACGCATCCAATCATCCATCCATCCATCCTAGTATCCATGTATCCATCCATCATCCAGCCATCAATCCATTGATCCTTCCATCCATCCATCCATCCATTCAACCGTCCATCCATCATCCATATATCCATCCACCCATCCAATCATCCATCCATCCATCCTAGTATCCATGTATCCATCCATCATCCAGCCATCAATCCATCCATCCATCCATCCATTCAACCGTCCATCCATCATCCATTCAACCATCCATCCATCCACCTGTCCATTTATCCATCCATCATCCACCCATCAATCCATTGATCCTTCCATCATCCATCCATCCATCCATTCAACCCTCCATCCATCCAATCATCCATCCATCCACCTGTCCATTTATCCTTCCATCCATCCACTCATCCAATCATCCATCCTCCCACCCATCCATCCATCCACCCATCCATCCACCAACCCATCCATCCACCCATCCATCCATCCATCCATCCAACCATCTGAAGACCTGTTGGCTCCAAACTGAGCTCTAAGTATGACTCCAGAGAGTCATGGATGTGGCCAGATTGGCCTCCTACCATTCCGCACTGCTTGGAATAATAAATAACTGCGGGCTCTCAGTCGTGGTTCTGCTTCAACATTCCGGCGGAATAATAACTGGCAGTAACTGGAAGTCAACTGTAATCAAATGTGAAAATACCTCACACAGGCTCACGGAGCCGTCAGCGTGACAAACGCTCACGGACCTTCATAATGGCTTCTACGTAATAACAATGGCCGCCGCTGCGTCGACTGGTTCATTTCATTGTGTTCTGGGGAATATCGAAGCCGCCCCTGTTTCCATTTCACACTCAGACAAATTGGCATTTTCTCCCTGTCCCTCTGCTTCAGTGTCTGAAGAGCGAACCGGCCTCCACACTGATTTATATGTAAATGAGCCGCACATGTCTAATATGTCTGTCACATGTGTGAAGCGTTTTCACTCCCTCTTCTTTAGGAAGCCAGAGCAGCCCACCGTCCTGGTGATGTTTGGCAGAGTGCAGAGAGTTTCTTCTGCTAGTTCATGTATTGTATGTATCAGATGCTGGACTCCTTTAAAGCTTGTTATAGCACAGAAATCATTTAATATTCAAAATATGTCGACTGATGATCTTTATGTGATTGTTCTGCTCAGGTATTTTTTAAATGTACCATTGCTAATTTTTATCTAATTTTTAATTATTAAAACCACCACTACATCAAACAAAAATAAAAAAAAATACAAATTCAAGCTTAGCGATATATAATGTTTAAGATAATTTAATATCTTAAAGATTTAGGGTTCAATTAAAAAAATGGCTATGTTCAAGTTTTTACATAACCTTATTTAAACTAAAGCTCTTTTAATATCTTGAAAATATTTGTATAATAATATCAATTTATTATATTATATTAATAAATTAAAAGTACATTATTTGGTTGTAATGAATTAATCATAATAATATAATCATAATTTAATTGTTAAGGTCCCACCACTATAAAAAATAGAAATATATATATATATATATATATATATATATATATATATATATATATATATATATATATATATATATATATATATATATATTTCCGATATAATATAGTATTATATATTTAATATATACTATATATATTGTCATAATTATATCGTACAATTTATCTTTTTTTCATTTGCATTCCATTTCAATTCTTCACATCTTCAGTTTAAATGATATTTATTTTTTAGGCAACAGAGAAGGGCATAAAAAGTCTATATTTCCAGTGTTACTGCTGCGTGAAATTTATTTTGGATGAGTGAAATATAAATATATATATATAATGATTCCCTCCTGCACGACTGAATTCAATGTAAATGTAACTCTGGCTGACTCTTATATTGACAAGTGAAACATGTGGAATGATGAGCGTAAAGTCTACAAACTACATTAGGACAAGTTCAATAAATCCACAGGATCCAAATTCTAAATGAATAATATTTCATTTGTATTTGACAGACATTCACGTGTTGTTGTTGTTGTGTGAGTCGTGACACGCTCTGTCCCCCCCAGAGTGAGTCACCTCTGGGATTGGAGGAGATTACAGGAGGAGGGCCGGTGTGGAGGAATGGTGGGATCACCAGGCAGAAGAGGATTTCTTTGTCATCCTCCCTTCTTAAGGTTGATCCTCCACACAGCTGTAGTTAGCTGCTTGTGTCTGAGGTGCTTTACTGTTGTTGTTTTGAGGTGCAGACACAGGTCACAAACACACACGACTCAGACCGGCGAGTCCTTGAAAAAATCAAGCTCATATGGAGTGGTAACTTTTCCAGCGGGTTAAATGAAGCTGTGTTTAGTTCACATTCATCACTAAAGCACTTTGAAGCTCAACATGAAAAGTCCTTTTGAGAATTCTGTTTGATTCTGGAGTGTCGGTCGTGTTTGTAGCGACGCGACTTCCCTCATAATGTATTTCCACAAAAGCCCACCAGCCCAAGTCTGGCAATCCAACACCTGGAAGCCTCTGTGGTCACGACTGAAGAGGGAAACCACCCAAAAAAAAATCCCTGAGGGAGGACGGGAGCTGTTTAAAATTCTTTTTCAGACAAAAGAGCAAAACCCTGATAATAGAAAGCCTGGAAGGAAATTCAGTCGGAGCAAATTTGGACAGATTCCAAAGACAATGGTTCCTCTGAAGAAAAAAAAAAAAATCTCAGAGTCAGGATGAAATTTAAACCTCAGTCTGGCGGCGGTGATCACAGCCCTTTTACACAAGTGGATCTGTGACACCACAGAGCCGGAGATTTTACCACAGGTTTGGGTTCAGCAAGTCGTGGGGGCAGCAGCTCAAGTACAGAGACCCAGACTCCCAGTGTTGCATTCACAGTCTTCAGTACAGTCTGAATTAAAAGTGTCAAAGTTGTTACTGTACAGGTTCCACCCCACACCCCACCCCTCCTCTCCACACCCATGATGTCACCACTGTGCCTCATTATGACCGGCACTCTCTCACCAAACATCCTGATGCACTTATGATGAGCTGATATCCGACCATTGTTAAGTCCATATCTGAGGCTGCCGACACAGCACCAGCGCCGCCAACCCACCGCTAATCCTGGGCCAGATAGTTGTCCCCTCTGCTCCCCCGAGTGCTGTCTGGTCCCCACTGAGAACCGCTCCAAGTATTCAGTGTCACATTATTCCGGACACTGGACTACGCATCAACATCTCAGTAGCATCTACATCAACATCTCAGCTGTTTTTTTGCTTTTCTGTGCGATGAGGAAAGATGAGACTCTGGTTTCCACCCACAGTCCAAAAGCATTCGGAGGTTATTGCCTGTAGGTGTGACAGTCCTCTCCTGCTTATTCTCATGATTCCTCTGTCATTCCCTTTATTCCCCTTCCTTCTCTCTTTTTTACCTTTCTTCCTCATCTTTAGCTTCCTGTCCTGCATCTTCTTCTTTCCCTTACCTTTCCTCTTCTTTCCCATTTTTTCAAATATAATCGTCATTGTCTTTCTCTTCCTCTCCAACCTTTCTGTGTAGAGTTTGCATGTTCTCCCTGTGCTTGTCTCCTCTGGCCACTCTGGTTTCCTCCCACTTTTTCATCCTCCACTCTTCTTCATATTCTTCTTCTTTTTTTAAAAAAGATTTTGTTCATGCTTTATGATTCTTATGAAAGAGACAATACAAGCATCAATACCACCATAAAGGGGAAAAAGGAACTGTTAAGAAAAGATACAACAGGAATAAGGACAGGAAGGGGCCACAGTCATTCCTTGAGTTAGGGCATGTCGGATGGATGGGTGAAACTGTCCAGATTGTTCGGAGCCAGTCCAGTGTGTATCTCTCTTTCGCATGCTTTCTCATAAAAGTCCCATATTTCCCTCCAATAGTTGAGGGAAGGACAAAACCAAAAGGTATGTTGGGCACCTGAAACTGACGTTAGGTCTAGTGTAGTCTAACTTGACTGTTGATGGAGCATGACTGCATTGTTAAGACATTAATTCCAAACTTCATCCGTCATATTAACCATCCTCCCTGTTCTTCTTAATCCACACTATCTACCTTTTCTTCCACGTCTTTTCCCACTTCCTTTCTTTTTCCAGAGGGAACCTCCAAACAGAGTTAGTCATCTGTCTCTCCTCCTCTTCATTTCCCTCCTTTCTCATCACCATCTGCCTCCTCTTCTTCTTGGACTTCATCCTCTCCTCACAAATTCTTTTACCTTGTGAGTTTTCTCCTCCTTCCTCCTCCCACTCTGCAACCATCTTCCCATCAACCCATCTTCTTCACATTTCTCTTCCTCCTCCTCTTTCACACTCTAGTTCTTTTCTTCTCTCTTCCCCCACTTCTTACACTTGTCACTCTTCAGCACTCCGGTTTCCTCCCACAATCTAAAAACTACATATATGTTAACTGTGGGGTGGCGCAGTGCAGCAATGGTGCTACCTATTAGCAAGAAGGTTCAGGGTTCGAATCCACATTTCTGGGTGGAATTTGCATGTGCCCGCTTGCGTTTTCTCCAGGCACTCCGGTTTCCTCCCACAGCCCAAAGACATGCTCACTAGTTTATCGGACAGTCTAAAATTGCAGGTAGGTGTGGATGGTCTGTGTGTGAGGTGTTTTCCTGCCTCTCACCCATTGACAGCTGGGATATACTCCAGCTCTCCCTGCAACTCTGACCAGGACTCAGCGCTGCTTAACTGAAGATGTATGAATGTTAACTCAGAACTTCAACAGTGATGGTGACCTGTCGTCTGCCTCTCACCCTGAGGAGCTTGGGTGAGAGGCAAGCTATCCCCCCCAACTAATAGGCTTAGGGGAAGCTAATGAACGATTGTTGTCCCACCAATCCCTTCGTCCCTCGGCGCGATTCGTCTGCTAAAAAGCCCCAGAGGAAGCCGGTCACAGAAGCAAAGGTCAGTCCAACGGCTGAGGAGCAGTAATGGAAGTTTTTAAAAAACACCGCAGCGAGTCTGAAAACACATTCTGACCTTTCAGAAGTAAATCTGCCCACTTCCCCGAGATCTTCTCTGCTCATTAGAGTCACGTCTCCCTGCTGGAAGCGGCCACCAGACTTGATCTCTTACTTCTGGACCAAAATCTATTCCAGTCTACGGCTCCAAGAAAGCGGACTCATTCGGCAACAGTGTGTTTGTGCACGACGAGGCGCTTTCAGCAGGTTGGCACCGGGACGTGTGATGCGGAGCCAAAAATGAGCAAGAACTTTGTGTTCCATGGGTTTTTAGGGGAATTAGTCTGTGTAGCAACACGACAGTATGAAATAGAGCCGTCACCTAAAACATGGCTGAAGGTGTTTCCTGCAGCAGCTCCAGACCGGTTTAGTTACCACTGCCATGACTCGCGTCGTATTCTAGCCACTATCTAACTACATTTCTGTGTTTCTGTACAGTTAATCTCTGAGCTGTTCTCAAAATAAATCCTACTATCATAAATGCTACGATGGAAAGGAAGCAAAATTCATGGGAGATATCATCTGGTCACGGCGGTGATTGAGAAATCAGGTCACAAAGAAGGCAGCGGCTCATCAAGTGCACCAGACTCAGTCCTCGCGTCCCCAATCCATTTCACTTACTTCATCAAACCAGGAGCCAATTTGGGATCTTTAATTCACAATTTACTTCTTTGTGTGCTGAAGTCTTTCTCAATTATTTCTGATGTTTTTCCTTTTACGATGGAGTTGGGGACGTCTCATGGGAACTAGGTTTTGGACCCGCTCCCAAAGGTTTTTGAGGAAGTGGAATGAGGCGGTGCCTCGGCCAATGAGGGTGGTTGGTTCTGAATGGTCATAATCTGAAGTGCCCATGAGCCAGAGCTCTTCTAAACACTGGCATTATGGTGCAGGACAGTGATGATCTGGGCAATAATGTATGAATGAAGCTAGTTATTGTTGCAGTCAAAAAGCTCAAACAGCATCCGCAGCATCAATTGAAGCACACAAAGCATATACACAAAACTATATTCAATAGTGAGACTACATTTCCGAAACTGTGGAAAGCTCAACAACAACTGCATGCTCAACGCACACCCAAATACACTTATTCAACAAAACACAACGCTACCCCAACAACACAGAACAAAAACACAGCAACAAATTAGAAAACTACAGTCACAGAGAAACGCACAAACGGATAGACAAAGAACTCAAGCCAAAATAGTCACCAGCAGTGCAAAAGCCAGGCAGGGTAAACCTGTCAAAATACACACATTATTACACACAATATCCTAAACAATTTTCGCTGAAACACCACCACCACTGTCACACAATAAAAACCAAACACTCCACACAACTTTGTGGTGTCCTCTCCCTTTCCCCGGCCTCTCACTCTAAACCTAACCATCCAAAACACATGGCACCTTAACCAGGACTCTGAACCAAGCTGAAACCCAGTTATAATGACCCAGTTATTTTGAAGTCTCCATATGCTCAAATTAACCTGGTGGGGTCTGCTTAAATTGGACCTCACTATGATAGATATGCTTAAACACACACATGCACACACACGTTTTGCTATTTTTGTGATGGTTTTCATTGCCATAACCCTTTCGCCAGCGAGTCACCCTTAACTTAACCATCCACATGGCTAACCTTAACCAGGACTCTGAACCAAAGGATGCTTTTACTGGCATTTTAACCCGCAAAGCTCTGTGTGGACAGGCCAAAATGACCTCACAACGCTAAATGTCCTCACAAAAAGGTGGCGTGTCAAGACATGGTACTCACTTGTATGCCCGCACACACCTCCTGACAGTAAAACACACAATGTTCCACAATAACACAGAATAAAAACATGCTTCAGATGAAAACTCATTACCAAAGGAACTCACTCAAAGACTCTGCTCCAGAACTAAACTCAAA